>NC_056743.1:486181954-486224454 GCF_019279795.1 Protopterus annectens | reverse complement strand
TCCCAAGCCAGTCGCCAATTCGCCGGTACTCAGTGAGGCGCTTTCGCAGCCCCTGATACACGCCACTTCTGATTCGCAGGCCTCTACTGAGACCCATTCGGAGTCTGGTATGCCGTGAGATGCTTCAATTATGGAACCCACGGATGTCTCTGCCATAGATGGGTCTGGAGCCACTGTGCAGGCACCAGCTTCTGAGGGTGTTTTCAGGCCTACAGATTTGTATATTAGACTGACGCCGTCTTCAAAACTAAGGTCAAAATCTAAATCTATGCCTAAAAAAACGACGCCTGGGCCACATGTGCAGGCCGCTATGCCTAAAAAACAAATTATCAAAATGGCTGAAGATTTAATTACTCTGATCAAGGGTAGCCAACCTCTTCCTCCTAAGAGGCCTAGGCAAGACATTGATTATGAATCTTCTGAACAGGATTCTATTTCTTCTGACTCTTCTAATGAACAGGATTTATCTATACCTACTTATGAGGACTCTGATGCAGAAGATTCCATTCCTTCTGCTTCTCCCCCTGAGGATTTTTCTTTTGGGGAAACTTTACATACCTTAAAGGAACATTTCCACTGGGAAAGTCAGGATTTCTCTGAATCTAAAAAGAGACTTAGGGAATTTCTTCTTCTTCCTCAGCATAGGCCTTTGGCTATACCTCCTGTTCTAGACATTGTTGATGTTTTTTCAGATTCTAGTATGGCTCCTGATTCTTTCACTCCGGCTCCTTGTAAGCCAGACAGATACTACAGGGTTCCTGACTCCCACAAATTCCTTTTCAAAAATCCTACTGCAGATCCTGAAACCATTTCTCAGGGTCCCAAGGCCATTAAGGCCTCTACTGCTAAAAATCCTACCCCTTCTGATAGAAATTCCAGGGTGCTGGATAGATGGGGTAAGAAGGTTTACACTTCTGCAACCTTGGCAATCAGGGCTTTAAGCTGTCAATTTCATATGCTTAAATTCAGCAGCATGTCATGGGACTGATTAAACAGAAAATTATAATTTCTGACTCTGTGGAAAATAAAGAATTAGAGGATTTATTGCATTCAGCTGAACAAGTTGGAAAACATACTTTGCAATGTGGTTTTGATTCTTTGGAGGCCTCAGGGTCTGTGCTAAGAAGACATGCTTGGCTCAAAGAGCAAACACTGCCTGATCACGTTAAAGCAACATTGTTGGATGCTCCTTTACAACAGGACCGTCTCTTTGGTAATAAGGCTGAAGAAGTTTTAAAAAAGATGGAAGATAAAGCTAAATCTATGCAAACTGTGGAAGATTTCTTACAAGTGCAACCTCCCAGATTTAGTAGGCACTGGCCTACTAAGAACTGGTCCTTTCCAGTTCTTTCGAGAGCCACTCAAGTCAAACCAAGACATTCGAAAGGCTCCAAGTTTTAGTCAAAAGGGACTTTTAGAACAAAACAATGGGGTGCCTCCACCTCCAAATTTGGAAACTAAGGCACCTCCCTATGGTAAACAGTCTCAATGACTTCCCTCTACAATTACCAAGCACTTGCCTCTTAGTCGCCCCTTTGGGGAGAAAACTGGCACTTCATGCAAGAAACTGGCAACTTATAACCCAGGACAAATGGGTTTTAAATGTAGTATCCCAGGGATACAGATTTCATTTCCACACATTGCCAATCCCAAATGAATGCCCAGACCTGTCCCCAAATCAGTGAGCAGAGGCCCAGAAACAAGTACTGTCCCTCATGAACATGGGGGCTATTCAACCAGTACCAGAAGAGGAAAAGGAACATGGTTTCTATTCAAGACTTTTCCTGGTACCCAGAAAAGACAAATCATGGTGAATAAATTCTGGACTTATCTACTCTAAACGCATTTCTGGACATTACAAAATTCAAGATGCTGACTCTTCAGCAGTTACTTCTTATGCTGGACAAAGATGCCTGGTTGGTAACTCTAGACTTGAGGCTTACCTGCATATCCCAATCATGGAATCTTGCAGAAGATACCTCTGCTTCAAAGCAGGCTACTTGCATTACCAGATGTTCTTCGTGTTTCACTGTTGCAGTCATAACTGTAGGGTACTCCTGCCGGCAGGCAGCCCGAGGTCGGCCAGAATATCAAAGTCTGGGTCCGGCGTTGGCTGTATCAGCAAGTACCCTGACGTCAGAACGCATGGGTATAAAGCTGACAGCCGACTCCATCTTCTCCAGTCTTTCTTGCCGTGCGGTGCAAAACAGTTCGCTAGTTGTTGGTTGGCGTTGTCAAGACAATGTGGTGTGATTGTCGTCGGTCCGAAGTTTTCTACTTCTCTTCTCAAAGCTATGTACCCCGTTGGGGAAACCTTTTTCTTGCTCCTCCGATGTCAGAAAAAGTTAATTGTGTATCGTGTGGAAAACAAATACCTCATAAAGATTTCCACTCTTACTGTCTACCTTGCTTAGGCCCTGACCACGACGTTTCTTGCTGTCGGTTCTGTGCCAGGTTTAATTCTCGCACTATCAAGCGTAGGTACGATTGGGCCTGGAATTACTTCGATAGACGATTTAATTATAGGATGTCATTGGATACTTTACCGACTACCGGAATACAGAAGAAACGCAAAGACAAGGACAGGCCTCCGAGGTCCAAACAGGATACTTTGCAGCCGGAGCCAGCTTCGGGTTCGGCGGTCGTCAGTGAGGCGCTTTTGCAGCCCCTGTCGTCCGCCACTTCAGAAACGATGGCCGACATGGACTCCCATGGGGAGCCATCTAGGCCTAGTAATTTGTCTAATGCAGGACCTTCGGACGTCGCTCCTTCAGATGGGCCTGGAACCGCTGTGCAGGTACCGGCTTCTGAGGGGGTCTTCAGGCCTTCACATATTACTATTTCCACAAAGACAAAGGCTAAGTCAAAGACTCCTGTCAAACCCAGACTTTCTGCTCAAGCTTCTTTGGATTCAGCTCCTAAGACTCAGAAGCAATTACTACGGATGGCTGAGGATTTATTAACTATGATTAAGGGCTCTCACCCTCCTCCTGAGAAAAGGCCTAGACAGGATATCCCTTATGATTCCTCTGATCAGGCTTCTATATCTTCAGTTTCTTCCTCTGATCAGGATTATTCCTTTCCTCCTTATGAGGATTCGGATGCAGAGGATTCTGTTCCCCTCTGTCTCTCCCCCTGAAGATTTCTCTTTTGGGGAAACCTTGCATGAGATGAGGGAGCATTTTCATTGGGAAGGTCAGGATTATTCTGCTTCCAAAAAGAGACTTAGGGAATTTCTTCTTCTCCCTCAACACAGGCCTTTAGCTATTCCTCCTGTACTTGACATTGTGGATGATGCTTTCTCTGAAGCTAACTTGAATCCAGATTCCATGCCGCCTGCTCCATCTAAGCCTGATAGATTTTCAGGGTTCCTGATTCCCATCAATTCTTATTTAAGAACCCTTCTGCTGATCCTGAAACTATTTTGCAGGGTTCCAAGGCTGCTAAGGCCGCCTCCTCTAAGAATCCTATCCCCTCTGAAAAGGATTCTCGTGCACTGGACAGATGGGGCAAAAAGGTTTATACTTCAGCTGCCCTTTCTATTAGAGCTTTAAATTGCCAGTTTCACATGTTTAAGTATCAACAGTTTCTTTTATCTGTTTTAAAACAAAGGCTTTCTACCTTTCCTGCATGTGCTGAGGACAAGGAATTACAGGATGTGTTGCATGCAACTGAACAAGTTAGCAAACATAGTTTACATTGTGGTTTTGATGCCTTAGAGGCTTCCTGCAGGGCTGCTGCCTCTGGTACTGTTATCAGGAGACATGCTTGGCTTCGTGAGCAGAATTTACCTGAACAAGTGAAGGCTAAATTGCTAGATGCCCCTGCTCAGCATGATGTATTATTTGGATCTAAGGCTGAGGAGGTTATTAAAAAGATGGAAGAAAAAGCCAAGTCTATGCAGACTGTAAAAGATTTTTTGCAAGTACAGCCTCCTAGATTTTCTAGAAATTGGCCCTCCAAAAATTGGTCTTTTCCCACTTCTGACAGGCCTCAAAGGGGAAGATATAGACGCTCCAGAGGTCGGGTGCAGGCTCAGGCCTCTTACAGATCTAGACAGTGGACTGCTTCTTCACCTAGAAGGGGAGAAGACAGACCTCAAACCCAAAGAAAGCAGACCCAATGACTCCCTCTGTTGGGCTACAGGTCCTCCTTCCCTGGATGCCCCTCTCGGAGGAAAACTTTCTCTTTTTTTACCAAAATTGAACTCACATTACCCAGGACAAATGGGTGTTAGACGTGATTTTGAAAGGCTACAGATTCCACTTTCACACTCTGCCAAGGCCTTCCGGCTGGCCAGATCTGCCAAAACATCAATGGACAGAGGCCTTAAATCAAGTGGACACTTTATTAGCCTTAAGAGCCATAGAACCTGTTCCACATCTAGAGGTGGGGAAAGGTTTTTATTCAAGACTTTTTCTGGTTCCAAGAAAACAAAACTCCTGAAGACCTATTCTGGACCTCTCAATATTAAACACCTTTTTGGAAATTCCAAAATTCAAGATGCTTACTCTTCAACAACTTCTCCCAATGCTCTCACAAGATGCTTGGATGGTAACATTGGACTTAAAAGAGGCCTACTTACACGTCCCCATAAGGCAACAATGCAGAAAGTACCTCAGATTCAAGGCAGGCTTGAGACACTTCCAATTCTCTGTACTGCCATTTGGCTTATCTACTGCGCCCAGAGTTTTTACCAAATGCCTGGCTCCAGTAGTAGCTTACTGCAGACTTCAGGGGATTCAGATTTACCCCTATCTGGATGACACTCTAATTCAGGCAGACAACAAAGACCTTTTACTTCAACACCTGCAATTTGTTCAACGTCTTCTCCTACTACTGGGATTCTCAGTGAACACAAAAAAGTCACATTTGATTCCTTCTCAACGAAGTTTACAGATGGCCTTCCTTACTCCAGAAAAACAGTTACAGCTGGCTTCAATCTTCCAGACCTTGGCAACCTTGACTCAGCTCACTGCAAGGAAATTCCTGCAGGCTTTGGGCTACATGGCCTCTTACATCCTGTTGATTCCAAATGCGAGGCTTCACATGAGGAAACTTCAATGGTACCTAAAGAGTGTATGGTCTCTGCATTGCCACAGTCTGGATACAATGATTCCACTAATTCCCTGCCTCCAGAAGGAATTCCTTTGGTGGTCCAGGGCGTGTGTTTTGAACGAAGGGAAGCCCTTTCGTCTTCCTCAACCTACTCAGATCATAACCATGGACGCCTCGGATTATGCTTGGGGAGCTCATTTTCTAGACAAGTGCCAACAGGGCTCTTGGACAAACAAACACCTTCTATGGCACATCAACTTGAAAGAAATGTTGGCAGTCCAAAATGCTCTTCTAGCCTTCCAGACTCTTTTGAAGCCAGGACCTCTGCTAATTCGAACAGACAGTACCACAGTCATGTGGTACATAAACAAGCAAGGGGGCTCTCACTCTTACCCCCTTTGCAGACTTGCCATGACTTTATGGGACACAGCCTTAAATTTGAATCTAGATCTTCAGGCACAGTTCATTCCAGGAAATCAGAATCTCTTAGCAGACAGCCTAAGCTGAAACATTTTGGATCCTCACGAATGGATGTTGGACCCCAACTTATTCAGCAAGATAACTGCAGTTTGGGGCTGTCCTCAGATAGATCTGTTTGCGTCCCATCTCAACCATCAGTTGCCTCTCTTTTGCACCAGGTCCTTCCACAAGACAGCTTGGAAAGTGGATGCCCTGTCCTTCAGCTGGAGGAATCTTTCGGGATATGCCTTCCCTCCTCTTCCTCTTCTGCCTCGGGTATTGCTAAAGATAAAGCTGGACAAACCCAGACTGATCATTTTGATAGCTCCAAATTGGCCTCGTCAGTTTTGGTATCCAACTTTACTGCACCTTTGCTTGGAACCCCCTTGGAGTCTTCCTCTGACCCATTCTCTACTGTCCCAGCATCAGGGTCAGGTATTTCACTCTCAAATCAAGACTCTCTGCCTGGCAGCTTGGCTCATTAAAGCCAGTTGATCCCTTCTTCTCTTCCTAAGCAAGTTTTGGATATTCTTTTGGAAGCTAGGCGTCCTAGTACAAGGAAATCGTATGCTTCTAAATGGAAAAGATTTTGTATTTGGATGCAGGATCGTGGTTCTGATCCTTTTTTACCTGATATTCCCTCTATATTACTTTATCTCTCAGACCTTTTGATTAAAGGTCTTTCCTTTTCTTCCATTAAGATTCATGCTTCTGCTATTTCGGCTCATTTCAATTGTGATCCTCCCATTTTTTCCCACCAGCTGGTTAGACAATTTCTGAGAGGAGCTAAGAATTTAAGACCTCCTAGATCTCCTCCTGTCCCTCCTTCGGATCTCAACTATGTCTTGGAAAAGCTTACTTTGCCTCCTTTTGAGCCTGCTGCCTCTGCGGATATTAAGTTCTTATCCTGGAAGACAGCTATCTTGTTGGCCTTGACTTCTGCCAGAAGGGTGTTTGAGTTGCAAGCCCTCATAGCCGTGGAACCATACCTCATCTTTCATCAGGACAGAGTTTCCTTGAGGACCAATCCTACTTTTATGCCTAAGGTAGTTTCTAGAGTGGCTGTAAACCAGACTATTCACCTTCCTACCTTTTTCCCAAAACCCCAGAATAAGGGGGAAAGGATTTTGCATTCATTGGACGTACACAGGCAACTACGTTTTTACCTGGACAAAACTAAAGATTTCAGAAAATCAGATCAATTGCTTATCTCATTTGCTTCCAGTTCTCTAGGTAAAGCTATTTCTAAGCAAACTATTTCCAAATGGATTGCTCATGGAATAAGATATTGTTACTCTCTTTATGGAAAACAGATTCCAGGTACTGTCAGGACTCATTCTACTAGAGCAGCTGCCACTTTAGCAGCCTTTCTCAGAGGAGTTCCTACTAAGGACATTCTGGAGGCTGCCACTTGGAGCTCTGTGCATACCTTTTCCAAGCACTATAACCTCCCTTTGTATTCTAAGTCTAGGGCAGGCTTTTCCTCTGCTGTTTTGCAGGGTCTTCTAGCTGCTTCTTCTTCATAACCTCCTCCCGTGTTCTCAGCTTTGGGATTCTACCCTACAGTTATGACTGCAACAGTGAAACACGAAGAACATAGTACAGATGTTCTTCGTCTTCCCTTGCTGCAGTCCTGACAATTGGGTATAGTCCGCGTCCCAGTCGGCCCGAATAGCAGAGTATAAGGCTGACGTCGGTCATGGCGCCTTAGACTGACGTCAGTACGTCAGGGTACTAATGCGCATGACCGACGTCATTTCCTCAGTCTTTTTTGCCGCATGGTCCGATGCAGAAGCAATTTTGCGAGTGCAGGTTGGCGTTCTGAGATTTTCCGAAACCGGAGTTTCAGACCGAATACAGAGTTGCCTAAGTAACTGCGTTGGGGAACATTTTGGTTTTTTTCTTGCCTCAGTATATTACCGGATGTCAGGAAAAGTGAATAACTGTATTTCTTGTGGGAAGCAGATACCGCATAGGGATTATCATACATTGTGTATACCTTGTTTAGGGCCTGAGCACGGCGTTGTTGGTTGCCGCTCTTGTGCTAGATTTAAGCAGCACTATTAAGAGGAGGCTTGATTGTGCTAGGTTAGTGTTTGGGAAGCGTTGCAATTATACTATGCCGCCGGATGCTCCGGCCTGCTTCATCTAAGAAGCGCAAGGACAAAACAGTGAAGTCTAGGGGTGAGGAACCGGCAGTCCCGGACGTCGGTCCTTTGGAAGGCTCAGGGAGCCAGAGGTTTTGCCAGGAGTCTCTATGGAGTCTCAGGCAGATACTTTACTGTTACAGGATGTGCCCTCTCAGGAAGTAGGCCAGGCTGAGGGGCTTCTCAGGTAACTGTTCTTCCCTCTCTTCCCAAGGTAGTTAGGGCCTCTCCTTCTGTTGCCAAAGCTTCTTTTAGAGGAAGGCCAAGTTCAGCTTCTGTAGGGGCTTCTCCTAGCATTTCGGCTCTGTGCCTAAGAAACATATGCTTAAAATGGCAGAAGATTTGATTACTCTGATTAGAGGTTCTATGCCCCACCTGATAAGAGGCCTAGGGTGGAACAGGAGTTTGATAGTTTTGAACAGTGTTCACAGGCTTCAGAGTCTTCTGTGGAAGACTTGCAAGAGTTTCCTACTTATTCTGATTCTGATGTGGATGATTCCACTCCTTCAGCTTCTCCTCCTGAAGATTTTTCATTTTCAGAGACTCTTCACTCCATGAGGAGCACTTTAAATGGGAAGGCCAAGATTACTCTGACTCCAGAAAAGGCTTAGGGAATTCTTGTTTTTGCCTCAGCATAGGCCCTTAGCTATTCCTCCTGTGTTGAATGTGGTGGAGGATGTTTTTGCAGAGGCTTCTCTGAACCCTGATTCCTTGCCTCCTGCTCCTGTTAAGCCTGATAGGTATTATAGGGTGCCCGAAGCTCATAAGTATTTGTTTAAGAGTCACAGAGGCGGACCCAGAAACTGTTTCTCAGGGGCCTAAAGGTGTTAAAGCTTCTGTGGTTAAAAATCCTGTACCCTCTGATAAAGAGGCAAGGGCTTTGGACAGGTGGGGTAAGAAAGTATATACTTCTTCCACTCTAGCCATGAGGCGTTGAATTGTCAGTTTCATATGCTGAAATATCAGAATTATCTCCTTTCACAATTGAAATCTAAGGTGGATGCTTTGGCGGAAGGTATTGAGTGTAAAGAATTGCTGGATTTGGTTCATGTGTCTGAACAAGTGGGTAAGCATTCTTTGCAGTGTGGTTTGGATGCTGTTCAGGCCTCTTGAGGGTGGCTGCTACTAGTTCTGTTCTTCATGAACATGCATGGTTGAAGGATCAGAATTTAGCTGAGCATGTTAAGACCAGGATTTTGGATGCTCCTTTACAGTCTGATGTGTTGTTTGGACCGCCTGTGGAAGCAGTTTTAAAGAAAATGGAGGACAAAGCTAAGTCTATGCAGACTGTTAAAGATTTTTGCAGGTGCAGCCTCCAAGTTTAGTAGAAATTGGCCTGCTAAGGGGTGGACATATCCTGCTTATGGTTCCCAGTCTAGGGGTAGGTCTAGACGTGGTAGGGGCAGGGCTCAAGGTTCGTTTAGGCCTAGATCAGACAGTTCACCTGCTCAGACTTCTGGTGAGGGCAGGGGTCAGTCCTTTCGTAAGCAGAACCAATGACCTGCCTTTTCAGCTGCCAGTGGATTCTCGTCTGGCAGCTCCTTTGGGAGGAAGATTGTCTCTTTTCAAAGAAAATTGGGATTTAATCACTCAAGACAGATGGGTGCTGGATATCATTCATCACGGTTACAGATTTTATTTCCACACAATGCCCCTTTCAAAGGCATGCCAGATGTTCCTCCTCCACAAAGAAAAGAGGCTCACAAGCAAGTTTCTCAGTTACTCCAGATAGGGGCTATTCAGCCAGTCCCTGTATCAGAAAGGGGCTTCGATTTTATTCTCGGCTGTTCCTAGTACCAAAGAAGGGAACATGTGGAGACCAATTTTGGATTTATCTATCCTCAACACTTATCTGGACATTCCCAAGTTCAAGATGTTGACGTTACAGCAACTGTTACCTCTGCTGGGCAAGGATCACTGGATGGTAACTTTGGATCTCAAGGAAGCTTACCTTCATGTGCCCATAAGGCTAAGTTGCAGAAAGTATCTGGTTTCAACTGGAGATTTTCATTATCAGTTCTCTGCATTGCCCTTTGGCTTATCTACTGCCCAGAGTATTCACAAAGGTTCTGGCTCCAGTGATAGCTTACTTCAGGCTTCAAGGCATTCAAATTTATCCTTACTTGGACGACTGCCTGATTCTGGCTCAAGAAAAGGAACACCTTCTACAGCATCTGGAATATGTCATAGCAGTGCTAAGATGCCTAGGGTATTCTGTGAACGAAATAAAGTCCAGTCTAGTACCCTCTCAAGACATGTGCTTTCTGGGTGTGAGACTGAATACAGCAGCCCAGATGGCCTTTTAACCCCGGACAAACAAAACAGTCTGTCACTTTACTTCCATCAACTATCTCATCAGTCCGTGCTGACTGCAAGGACAGTCCTTCAAGCATTAGGGTTCATGGCATCTTGTATTCTGGTGCTTCCCAATGCCAAACTGCATATGAGGAAGCTGCAATGGTATCTCAAAATGTATGGACACAGCACTGCCAAGATTTGGACACTGTCATTCAAATAATACCTTGCCTTCAAAAGGAATTCTTGTGGTGGGCTCAGGAATGTCACCTAAACAAGGGACTCTCTGTGACCCCGCCAGAGGCTAGTCAGATTTTAACGACAGATGCCTCGGACACTGCTTGGGAGCTCATCTAAATGGAAAGTGGATACAAGACAAGTGGCCTGCCAGACTACAGCATCTACATATCAACATGAAGGAGATGTTAGCAGTCCAGTTTGCATTGATGGCGTTCAAGGAGTTACTTCTTCCAGGGCAGGTGTTGATTCTGACAGACAACACAACTGTCATGTGGTACATCAACAAGCAAGGGGAACACATTCTTATCCTCTATGCAGGCAAGCAATGATTTTATGGGAGACTGCGTTTTGCAACTGACTCTTCAGGCAAGGTTTCTGCCAGGAGCACAGAACTCCCTAGCAGATGCATTACAGACAAATCATGGATCCCCACGAGTGGAAACTGGATCTTCATGTATTTCAGAAATTGACAGTGTCATGGGGAACTCCAGACATAGATCTGTTCGCTTCTCCACTAAACCACCAGCTGCCAAAGTATTGCACAAAGGGGTTTCATCACACAGCTTGGAAAGTGGATGCTCTGTCTTTCAGTTGGAAAAACCTTCATGTCTATGCCTTTCCACCTCTACCTCTTCTTCCAAAGGTATTACTAAAGGTCAGACAGGACAGGCCAAGGATGATTTTGATAGCTCCAGATTGGCCTCGCAACACTGGTACCCACTTCTAAGGAGTCTTGTAAAGAAGCCTCCATGGCCTTTACCTCTGATTCCTCATCTGTTATCTCAGAAGGACGGTCATCTGCTCAATGTCAAGCTTCAATCTCTTCATCTCACAGCCTGGCATATTCTGTGTTGAAGCATGGTAGGTCTCAGCTTCCTCAACAAGTTTTAAATGTGATTATGGAAGCTAGAAGGCCTAGTACTAGGAGAGTGTACGAGAAAAATGGAAGAGATTTTTATTTTGGAGTACAGCAAAGAATTTGGAGATTTCAGAGCCTAATTTGAGTGTATGGTCTCTGCATTGCCACAGTCTGGATACAATGATTCCACTAATTCCCTGCCTCCAGAAGGAATTCCTTTGGTGGTCAGGGCGTGTGTTTTGAGCGAAGGGAAGCCCTTTCTTCCTCAACCTACTCAGATCATAACCATGGGCCTGATTATGCTTGGGGAGCTCATTTTCTAGACAAGTGCCAACAGGGCTCTTGGACAAACAAACACCTTCTATGGCACATCAACTTGAAAGAAATGTTGGCAGTCAAAATGCTCTTCTAGCCTTCCAGACTCTTTTGAAGCCAGGACCTCTGCTAATTGAACAGACAGTACCACAGTCATGTGGTACATAAAAGGGGCTCTCACTCTTACCCCCTTTGCAGACTTGCCATGACTTTATGGGACACAGCCTTAAATTTGAATCTAGATCTTCAGGCACAGTTCATTCCAGGAAATCAGAATCTCTTAGCAGACAGCCTAAGCTGAAACATTTTGGATCCTCACGAATGGATGTTGGACCCCAACTTATTCAGCAAGATAACTGCAGTTTGGGGCTGTCCTCAGATAGATCTGTTTGCGTCCCATCTCAACCATCAGTTGCCTCTCTTTTGCACCAGGTCCTTCCACAAGACAGCTTGGAAAGTGGATGCCCTGTCCTTCAGCTGGAGGAATCTTCGGGATATGCCTTCCTCCTCTTCCTCTTCTGCCTCGGTATTGCTAAAGATAAAGCTGGACAAACCCAGACTGATCATTTTGATAGCTCCAAATTGGCCTCGTCAGTTTTGTTATCCAACTTTACTGCACCTTTGCTTGGAACCCCTTGAGTCTTCCTCTGACCCATTCTCTACTGTCCCAGCATCAGGGTCAGGTATTTCACTCTCAAATCAAGACTCTCTGCCTGGCAGCTTGGCTCATTAAAGCCAGTTGATCCCTTCTTCTCTTCCTAAGCAAGTTTTGGATATTCTTTTGGAAGCTAGGCCCTAGTACAAGGAAATCGTGATGCTTCTAAATGGAAAAGATTTTGTATTTGGATGCAGGATCGTGGTTCTGATCCTTTTTTACCTGATATTCCCTCTATATTACTTTATCTCTCAGACCTTTTGATTAAAGGTCTTTCCTTTTCTTCCATTAAGATTCATGCTTCTGCTATTTCGGCTCATTTCAATTGTGATCCTCCCATTTTTTCCCACCAGCTGGTTAGACAATTTCTGAGAGGAGCTAAGAATTTAAGACCTCCTAGATCTCCTCCTGTCCCTCCTTGGGATCTCAACTATGTCTTGGAAAAGCTTACTTTGCCTCCTTTTGAGCCTGCTGCCTCTGCGGATATTAAGTTCTTATCCTGGAAGACAGCTATCTTGTTGGCCTTGACTTCTGCCAGAAGGGTGTTTGAGTTGCAAGCCCTCATAGCCGTGGAACCATACCTCATCTTTCATCAGGACAGAGTTTCCTTGAGGACCAATCCTACTTTTATGCCTAAGGTAGTTTCTAGAGTGGCTGTAAACCAGACTATTCACCTTCCTACCTTTTTCCCAAAACCCCAGAATAAGGGGGAAAGGATTTTGCATTCATTGGACGTACACAGGCAACTACGTTTTTACCTGGACAAAACTAAAGATTTCAGAAAATCAGATCAATTGCTTATCTCATTTGCTTCCAGTTCTCTAGGTAAAGCTATTTCTAAGCAAACTATTTCCAAATGGATTGCTCATGGAATAAGATATTGTTACTCTCTTTATGGAAAACAGATTCCAGGTACTGTCAGGACTCATTCTACTAGAGCAGCTGCCACTTTAGCAGCCTTTCTCAGAGGAGTTCCTACTAAGGACATTCTGGAGGCTGCCACTTGGAGCTCTGTGCATACCTTTTCCAAGCACTATAACCTCCCTTTGTATTCTAAGTCTAGGGCAGGCTTTTCCTCTGCTGTTTTGCAGGGTCTTCTAGCTGCTTCTTCTTCATAACCTCCTCCCGTGTTCTCAGCTTTGGGATTCTACCCTACAGTTATGACTGCAACAGTGAAACACGAAGAACATAGTACAGTTGTGTACACCTACCATAAATGTAGATGTTCGAGTGTCTTCACTGTTGCAGTCGGTGTTTCCCTCCCTCCAGACCCCTCTTGTTTCTTTTTTGCTTACTTTGTTTCCTTTTCCACTTCCTTTCTGGTGTATTTGTGTTTCCCTAGGGACACCTTTTGGTTTTATGTGGGCTTCTGACATCAGGGGCAAGAAAGGCTGGAGAAGATGGCGTCTGCTGTCAGCTTTATACCCATGCGTTCTGACGTCAGGGTACTTGCTGATACAGCTGACGCCGGACCCAGACTTTGATATTCTGGCCGACCTCGGGCTGCCTGCCGGCAGGAGTACCCTACAGTTATGACTGCAACAGTGAAGACACTCGAACATCTACATTTATGGTAGGTGTACACAACTGTACTTTCTCCGCACTGCCCTTTGGCTTATCTAATGCTCCCAGAGACTTCACAAAGTGCCTGGCTCCAGTAATTGCACTTTGCAGGCAAAGAAATATTCAAATATATCCATACCTAGACGATTGTCTAATTCAGGCAGAAAACAAGGGCATTCTTCTAAAGCATCTGGCCTTTGTAAAAAGGGTTCTAACTTGTCTAGGGTACACCATAAACGAAAAGAAATCACAACTGGTACCCTCTCAAAAAATTACATTCCTGGGTGGAAGCTTGAATACAACTGCCCAGATGGCTTACCTTACGTCAGAAAAGCAAATTCATTTTGTAACTTACTTCAAACAGGTGACCACAAAAACCCTGCTATCTGCAAGACAAATTCTGCAAGTCTTGGGGTTCATGGCCTCCTGCATTCTTCTAATTCCATATGCAAGACTGCATATGAGGAAACTTCAGTGGTACTTGAAAAGTTTATGGAGTCAACGTTGTCACAGCCTGGAAACAATGATTCCTGTCATACCTTGCCTGCGACTAGAGTTCCTATGGCGGGCAGATGCCCGCCACCAAAAGCAAGGGACTGCCACTCACTCCACACCCTGTCACCCAAACCCTAACCAGAGACGCATCAGACTATGCTTGGTGGACTCATCTGGCAGGGAAGTGCATTCAGGGCAAATGGAGCCCAAATCAAATGCACCTTCATATCAATTAAAAAGAGATGCTAGCTGTACAGAATGCGCTGACAGCCTTCATGGACTACCTTCGTCCAGGACAATATGTGGTACATAAGCAGGGGGGTACACGCTCCTACCCTCCCTGCAGAATAGCCATGGCATTGTGGAACATGGCCTTGACCTACCAAACACAAACTACAGGCTCAATTCCTGCCAGGAAAGCTGAATACTGTGGCAGACGAACTAAGCAGAAAACTCATGGACCCACATGAATGGAAACTGAAGCCAGAAATTTTCAACATGTTGACACGCAAATGGAGGAGTCCAGACATAAATCTTTTTGCCTCACCCCACAAATTCTGCACAAAAACTCATAACAAAAAATGCCTGGAAAGTGGATGCTTTGTCAGTCTGTGCTTTTCCCCCTCTGCCTCTGCTCTCCATTGTTCTACTAAAAGTCAAACAGGACAAACCAAAAATGATTCTGATTGCTCCAGACTGGCCTCGCCAACACTGGTACCCACTCCTGTGGAATGTCACACCTTCCACCGTGGCATCTGCCTCAGACACCTTACTTACTGTCTCAGCAGAATTCTGCACACTCAGCTCCAAACTTTGAATCTTGCAGCGTGGCTAATCACCTAAGTTCACCCTTAGCATCCCTCAGCAAACCTGTGATGGATGTCATTTTGGAGGCGAGAAGGCCTAGTACTAGAAAATCTTATGCTGACAAATGGAAAAGATTGTGTGCCTGGAATCCATCACAAGGAATAAGCACAGCAGTGCCCAATATTTCTCAGGTTTTACAATACTTAACTGAGATGCTTCACAAGGGCCTGTCCTTTTTTTCCATAAAAATCCATGCCTCAGCCATTTCTTCTCATTGCAAAACAGAACCTCCCCTCTTCTCTCATCCTCTGCTAAAGCAGTATCTCAGAGGGGCCAAAAACGTAAGACCACCCAGGAGAGCTCCAGCCTCTGCCTGGGACCTCAATTTTGTATTTGAAAAACTCACTCTCCCTCCTTTTGAGCCAGCTGCTATTGCAGACTTTAAATTTCTCTCCTGGAAAACTGCTTTCCTTTTAGCATTCACTTCAGCTTGAAGGATTTCTGAATTACAGGCTCTTATGGCAGTGGAGCCTTTCATTATTTTTCATGCGGACAAGGTGTCTCTCAGGACCAGTCCATCCTTCATGCCTAAGGTGGTATCCAGTGTGGCTCTTAACCAGACCATTCATTTGCCAACTTTCTTTTCTAATCCACAGAACAAGGGGGAGTGGATTCTGCATTCATTAGATGTACACAGACAACTTAGATTTTACTTAAACAGGACAAAATCTCTGAGAAAATCAGAACAACTACTGGTGGCATTTGCTGCAGGGCCAGAGGAAAAGGCTATTTCAGAGCAGACTGTTTCCAAATGGATAAGCTATTGCATTTGTTTCTGCTATATGCACCATGGTAAAACTATCCCCCAGGGGATCAGATCTCATTCCACCAGGGCTGCATCTACTTCTACAGCCTTTCTCAGAGGTGTTCCTACCAGAGATATTCTAGAGGCTGCTACCTGGAGCTCAGTTCATGTGTTCACCAAACATTGCCGTTTACCTTTCTTTTCTAAATCCAGAGCTGGTTTTGCCACCGCTGTCCTGCGGGCCTTATAGCTGGTCCTAATGCTGTATAAATCCATCCTCCCAACCATAGCTTTGGGAATCTACCCAAATGTAAATGCTGCAACAGTGAAACATGAAGAACATAGTACAGTTGTGTACACTTACCCTAAATGTAGATGTTCGAGTGTATTCACTGTTGCAGTCCTGGTTACCCTCCCTCCAGCCCCCTGTTTTTCTCTTATTATACCTCTACTTTCTTTTACTATGCTTAAAAGCCTTTTTGGTGTATTTGCTTTTGTTTGGAGGTATTTTTGTTGTGTTTTTTAATTTTATATCTATATCTATATATATATATATATATATATATATATATATATATACACACACACACACACACACACATGTATATATATATATATATATATATATATATATATATATATATAGCTCTCCATTTGGGTGGCACCTGACATGTGGGACAAGAAAAACTGATATAATGGCGTTGGCTGCATATTTTGTACCCCTGACGACCTGACGTTATGGAAGAAGGGACAGCAACTGACGCAGGGCCCAAGACTCTATTAATCAGGCCGACTGAGGGCAACCTGCCAGCAGAGTACCGTAAATGTAATGACTGCAACAGTGAATACACTCTAACATTTATATTTATGGGAAGTGTACACAACTGTACTTTACCGATGTCAGTAAAAGTTAATAATTGCATTACTTGTGGAAAGCAAATACCTCATAAAGATTTTCATTCGTACTGTATTCCTTGCCTAGGCCCAGACCATGACGTACCTTGCTGTCAGTTTTGTGCTTTATTTAATCAGCACACTATCAGTTGTCGATACATTTTCGCCTCTAAATATTTCGGTTCTCCGTTTAATTATCCAGAAATGTCATCGGTTAGCCATCCGACTACCGGGATTCTGAAAAAAATACAAGGATAAAGACAGAGACAGGCCACCGAGGTCCAAAACTGCTAACGACGCTTCTAAGCCAGTCGCCAGCTCGCCGGTACTTAATGAGGCGCTTTCGCAGCCCCTGATACCCACTACTTCTGATTTGCAGGCCTTTACTGAGACCCATTCGGAGTCCGGTATGCCGCGAGATGCTTCAACTATGGAACCTGTGGATGTCTCTACCTTGGATGGGTCCGGAGCCACTGTGCAGGCACCGGCTTCTGAGGGTGTATTCAGGCCTACGGACTTGCATATTAAACAGACGCCTCCTTCTTCTTTTAGGCCTAAATCTCGAACCATGCCTAAAAAAACGATGCTCAGGCCTCTATGCCTAAAAAACAAATGATAAGAATGGCTTAAGATCTTATAACTCTAATCAGGGGAAGCCAGCCCCCCTCCATTCTAAGAGACCTAGGACTGAAGTTGTTTAGGAATCTTCTGACCAGGATTTTGATTTTTCTGATTCTTCTGATGATCTGGATTTGCCCTTATCTACTTAATGAGGATTCTGACGCAGAGGACTCTCTTCCCTCTGCTTCCCCTCCAGAGGATTTTTTTTTGGTGAAACCTTACATACTCTAAGGGAGCATTTCCACTGTGAAAGCCAGGATTTTTCTGATTCAAAAAAGAGGCTTAGGGATTTCTTACTCTTGCCTCAGCATAGGCCTTTAGCTATTCCTCCTGTACTAGACATTGTTGTTGATGCTTTTTCGGAATCTAGTTTGGCCCCTGATTCTTTGCCTCCTGCTCCCAGAAAACCACCTGACCGATATTACAGGGTTCCTGATTCTCACAAGTTCCTTTTTAAGAATCCTATTGCGGATCCAGAGACTATTTCACAGGGACCCAAAGGCATCAAGGCTTCTACTGCTAAAAATCCTACCCCTTCTGATAGAGATTCCAGCGTTCTGGACAGATGGTGTAAGAAGGTTTACACTTCTGCAACCTTGGCCTTTAGGGCTTTAAACTGCCAGTTTCATATGTTAAAGTATTGACAACATGTTATTGGATTGCTTAAACAGAAAATGATGTTGATTCCTGACTGTGGAAAATAAAGAATTACAGGATTTAATGCATTCTGCTGAACAGGTTGGAAAACATACTATGCAATGTGGATTTGATTCTTTAGAGGCCTCTTGCTGGGCTGCTGTTACTGGGTCTGTGCTCAGAAGGCATGCTTGGCTTAAGGAGCAATCTTTGCTTGTTCATGTTAAGGCTAAATTGTTGGATGCTCCCTTTAATCAGGACCGCCTGTTTGGCAACAAGGCTGAGGAAGTTTTTAAAAAGATGGAAGATGAAGCTAAATCTATGCAAACTGTTAAATTTCTTACAAGTTCAGCCTCCTAGATTTAGTAGGCACTGGCCCTCTAAGAATTGGTCCTTTCCAGCCCCTTCGAGATCTTCTGAAGCCAGACCCAGACATAGCAGAAACCCCAAATTTCAGTCCCAGGGGACACACAAGACTAAGCAGTGGGGGATGTTCATCGTGCATACAGCTGCAGTCATAACAGATGGGTTCTCCTGCCGTCAGGCTGGTCCTCGGCCAAATTCCGAAGTCTAGGTCCAGCGTCGGTTGTCATCGCTTTCTTTCCTGACGTCAGTGCGACAGGGGTATACAAGACACAGCCGACGCCATTTTCTTCAGTCTTTTTTGCCGCGCGGTGCCCGAAGCAGAAGCAGTTCGCAAGTGCTGGTCGGCCAGCTCCTGAAATTATGAAAATTTGGAAACCGAAGTCTTCTTTAAAGCTAAGTACCCCGTTGGGGAAACTTTTCTTGCCTCAGACCGATGTCAGACAAAGTTAACAACTGTATTTCTTGTGGGAAGCAAATACCGCGTAAGGATTTCCATTCCCTCTGTATACCTTGTTTAGGTCCAGACCATGACATCTCGGGCTGTCGCTTTTGTGCTACTTTCAATAAACGCACTATTAAGCGTCGGGCGGAGTTCACCCAGCACTTTTTTGGTAAAGCTTTTGATTATAAAATGTCGTCGGAGACTCCGACTACCGTTTTGTCCAAAAAACGCAAGGACAAAGACCGACACACAAGGTCCGCGATCTCCACCGACACCACGCCAAAACCGACTACACGTGGTCCGGTTCTCAACGAGGCGCCTACGCAGCCCCTGACTACCGACGACACTTCTCTGGCGGTGTCTTCTGTAACCGAGACCGCAGGTGCCTCGGCCCATACCCTGACTACAGCTACCGAAGCCACTGTGAGTGTTGAGCCTCTTAATGTGGACAGGTCCACTTCCACCCATGGTGTCTTCAGACCCTCATCTTCCTTTTCCATAAAGGCCTTTACTAAGTCCAAATCAGCCATGCATCCCAAGAGGCCTGTTGCACAGGGCCCATCTCCAGGTCCCATGCCTAAAAAGCAGATGCTCAAAATGGCTGAGGATTTAATTACTCTTATCAGGGGTTCCCAACCCCCTCCGGACAAGAGACTCAGAGTGGAGGAAGATTCTCCCTCTTCTGACCAGGGCTCCATTATTTCAGAACATACTGATGAAGAGGAACACTCGTACTCCCCTTTTGAAGATTCTGATGCAGAGCAGTCCATTCCTTCTGTATCTCCCCCAGAGGATTTCTCTTTCGGGGAAACCTTGCATACCTTGAGGGAACACTTCCATTGGGAAGGCCATGATTTTTCAGATTCCAAGAAAAGACTTAGGGAATTTCTTTTGCTACCTCAGCACAGACCTCTGGCGATTCCTCCTGTCTTGGACATACTTGATGATGTTTACTCGGAGGCTTGCCTTAATCCGGATTCCCTGCCTCCTGCCCCAGTCAAGCCTGATAGGTACTACAGAGTACCTAACTCACACCAATTTCTTTACAAAAGCCATAATGCTGACCCTGAAACCATTTCTCAAGGCCCCAAGGGAATGAAGGCCTCTACTGCTAAGAATCCATTACCTTCCGAAAGAGAGTCTAGATCCTTAGAAAGGTGGGGAAAAAAGGTATATACCTCAGCCACGGAAACTCACAATAAAGGACCAAAAACCAGGAAATGAAATACCAGGTCCGCCAGCAGAGGCAATAATTCAAAAGGCAGTATAAAGACCGTCTTTATTTGAAAAATGAAGATAGCAAAGCTGTAAATCCACAATCAGAGACAAGCGCTTTCGCCCGGATACCTTCCAGGCTTTATCAAGTCAATAACATTGTGCAGCCTTAAACGACTGCTTAAGTAGCTGTGTTAATTGATCACATGCCAAGTTAAAAATTCGTACACAAACAGCATTTTCTGATTGCTTACATTAATAGAATACATTTAAAAAACATTATTTAAAAAACATTAAAAACAAGTTTAAAAGTATTATTATAAGCTTAAAACCATGGCAATTGGCATGTAATGGTATAAAGCTATTTTTTATATATGCATACAGAGAAAAACTTTTAAAGATTTTATTTGTTTCATCTGGTTCATAAAGTGCAATGTGCTTTGTGAATGCCACTGAATTGAATATTTATGTACCATGGCACGGTAGTATAAGTAACTATCGTGACAAATGATTTGCATGTGTGTTTAAAAATTCATTTTCCTAAGGACATGTTCAATAAATATGATAATGAACGATGAAAAATGGAGAGAGATGTGATGTAATATGGTAAAAGAGCAGGTAGTGTGACAAGACAAAGGGAAGGAAAAGGGGAAATGGCAGAAAGGGGAAGGGAATGGGGGGGGGGGAGGGAAAAAAAGGAAAAACGATAGGAAAGGTAGGGAGGGGGGAAGGAGGTATGCATGTGGGAAAGAGGGTGGAAAGAAAGGAAGAAGAAAAATGAAAACAAAAGAAATAAAAAGAAAATAATAATTTTTGAGAAGACCAACTGTACTTAGAAAAAAACAACATCATCAAAATGGCACCTATAAGTGCGGTGCCTGCAAGCAATGTGCCCTTATTATTAATGAATCGCATTTTTATTTAAAGGCCCGTCACATCAATATATGATCTCCTAGTTATTTCTCATGTGGTACAAAAGGAGTGATTTATTTAGGGGTGTGCATTACCTGTGGAGGTTTCTACGTAGGGAAAACTGAACGAGAATTTAGAATAAGATTATATGAGCACACCTATGATATTGAGAAAAAGAAAGAAAGCAACGCTTTCTTTAAACACTCCCGTGAATGCCCGGATTATAAGCTCAAATTTATGATCCTTGAACAAGTAAATCCCAATGTTAGAGGGGGGGACTGGGAGTCCACATTAGAGTATAGAGAGCTGATTTGGCAGCTCAAACTTGACGCAGGTAAAGCCCCAGGTTTTAATGGCACCTTAAGTATTGGCTCTGTTCTAAAGCTTAGAAGGGCCAGATTATAAATGGGTAACCATTTCATGTACTTACACAGTCATACAATTTCAGTTATTCACTTCATTAATCATCCTTTTTCCACTCGTGTGTGCTTACCTTCCTCTTTTTCTTTTTCTGTATTATTTTCTTTTTATTTCTTTTGTTTTCATTTTTCTTCTTCCTTTCTTTCCACCCGCTTTCCCACATGCATACCTCCTTCCCCCCTCCCTACCTTTCCTATCGTTTTTCCTTTTTTTCCCTCCCCATTCCCTTCCCCTTTCCCTTTCTGCCATTCCCCCCCCTTTTTTTGGTTTTTCCCTTTGTCTTGTCACACTACCTGCTCTTTTACCATATTACATCACATCTCTCTCCATTTTTCATCTTTCATTATCATATTTATTGAACATGTCCTTAGGAAAATGAATTTTTAAACACACATGCAAATCATTTGTTACGATAGTTACTTATACTACCGTGCCATGGTACATAAATATTCAATTCAGTGGCATTCACAAAGCACATTGCACTTTATGAACCAGATGAAACAAATAAAATCTTTAAAAGTTTTTCTCTGTATGCATATATAAAAAATAGCTTTATACCATTACATGCCAATTGCCATGGTTTTAAGCTTATAATAATAATTTTAAACTTGTTTTTAATGTTTTTTAAATAATGTTTTTTAAATGTATTCTATTAATGTAAGCAATCAAAAAATGCTGTTTAATTGTGTACGAATTTTTAACTTGGCATGTGATCAATTAACACAGCTACTTAAGCAGTCGCTTAAGGCTGCACAATGTTATTGACTTGATAAAGCCTGGAAGGTATCCGGGCGAAAGCGCTTGTCTCTGATTGTGGATTTACAGCTTTGCTATCTTCATTTTTCAAATAAAGACGGTCTTTATATACCTCAGCCACCCTAGCCATGAGGGCCTTAAATTGTCAGTTCCATATGCTTAAATATCAGCAGTTTCTGTTATCACAATTAAGGGTTAAAATGTCACAACCTGAACAACCAGATTTGAAGGAGTTGCAGGATATGATGCATAGTGCAGAACAAGTGGGTAAACACACCTTACAATGTGGCTATGATGCTCTAGAGGCCTCAAGTAGAGCTGCTGTTACAGGATCAGTCATTCGTAGACATGCCTGGCTTAGGGAACAAACCTTGCCTGATCATGTTAAAGCTAAACTACTAGATGCTGCTTTACAAAAGGATGCATTATTTGGTACTAATGCTGAGGAGATACTACGGAAAATGGAAGAAAAAGCTAAATCTATGCAAACTGTCAAAGCTTTTCTACAGGTACAACCACCACGTTTTAGCAGAAATTGGCCTTCAAAAAACTGGTCCTTTCCAGCCACGGACAAGCCCCAAAGAGGTAGATACAGGCGCACAAGGGGCAGTGGACAATCTCAAGGATCATATAGAGGCAGACAATGGCAAACTCCAGCACCAAGAGGTGGCGAAGACAGTGCACAACAATACAGGAAACAAACCCAATGACTTTCCCCTTTGCATGCCAAGCAAGTCTCAGCTGGCAGCACCCTTGGGAAGAAAACTGGCATTATTTTCAAAAAATTGGCATATTATCACAACAGACAAATGGATCCTGGACATTATAAACAGAGGCTACAGATTTCATTTTCACACTCTTCCAAAAATGAGAGGCATGCCGAACCTGCCACACAATCAAAGGACAGAGGCTCAAATACAAATTTCAAAGCTCATGAACATGAAAGCTATTCAAGAGGTACCTACTCACAAACAAAAGGTCATGGTTTTTATTCCAGACTATTCGTGGTACCAAGGAAGGGAACCGATTGGAGACCCATTTTGGACTTATCCATCCTAAACACATTTCTACTCGTACCAGAATTCAAGATGCTCACCTTACAGCAGCTTCTTCCCATGCTGGGCAAGGAGTCTTGGCTGGTAACATTGGACCTCAAGGAGGCATACCTGCATGTCCCAATCAGACAAAGCTGCAGAAGATACCTCAGATTTCTTGCAGGTTCAATCCACTATCAATTTTCTGCATTGCCCTTTGGCTTATCTACTGCGCCCAGAGTATTCACGAAATGCCTGGCATCAGTAATTGCCTACTGCAGACTTCAAGGGATACAAATTTACCCTTATTTGGACGACTGCCTGATCCAAGCGGACAGCAAACACATACTTCTGGAACATCTGGCTTATGTAACACGGTTATTGAATTCTCTGGGATACACAGTCAACAAAGACAAATCCAGGCTAACACCATCTCAGAAAATAATTTTCCTGGGTGCCAACTTGGACACAAACACCCAGATGGCCTATCTTACGCCAGAAAAACAGGGGCAACTAACTCAGTACTTCAAAATACTAGCAAATTGTACCAGGCTAACTGCAAGGAAAATCCTGCAGGCTCTGGGCTTCATGGCATCTTGCATTCTTCTAATCCCATGTGCAAAGTTGCATATGAGGAAATGGTACCTAAAAAACCTATAGTCTCAACACAGCCACAGTTTGGAAATAATAATACCACTAATCCCATGTTTGCAAAAGGAATTTCTATGGTGGGCCCTAGCATGCCAAACAAACACAGGTCTACCATTCTGCAAGCCTCAAGCAAATCAAGTCATCACAACAGACGCCTCAGACTACGCCTGGGGGCACACATGACAGACAGGTGCATTCAGGGCAAATGGTCCCAAAAGGAAAAGCACCTTCACATCAATCAAAAGGAAATGCTAGCAGTGATGAATGCAATTACAGCTTTCAAGGATCTCCTGCATCCAGGGCAATTATTGATAAGAACAGACAACACCACAGTAATGTGGTACATAAACAAACAAGGAGGAACACATTCATACCCCCTGTGCAGACTGGCCATGTCACTTTGGAGCTTGGCTCTGGAATGGCAAATCGAACTTCAAGCACAGTACCTGCCAGGGTTGGAAAACACGCTGGCAGACAATCTAAGCAGAAATATGACAGACCCGCACGAATGGAAGTTGCATCCTCAAGTGTTTACAAATATAATCCAAGCGTGGGGAAGGCCAGACATAGATCTCTTTGCCTCCCACAGGAATCAATTGACAAAATTCTGCTCAAGGACATTCCATCCAAAGGCCTGGAGAGTGGACGCCCTTTCTTTCAGTTGGGCAGCACGGACAGTTTACGCCTTCCCACCTTTGCCTCTTCTGCCCAAGGTGCTCTTGAAAGCAAGAGCAGACAGACTGAAGATGATACTGATTGCGCCAGACTGGCCAAAACAACACTGGTACCCACTCCTGAGGAGCCTAACACATTCTCCTCCCTGGACCTACCTCTAATGCCTCTTCTACTGACTCAGCACAACTACAAAACTCTTCACAGTCAGCTGAAAACACTCAATCTGGCTGCATGGAAAATTCCTTAACACCACAACAGACCCTACTCTCCAAGGAGGTGCAGGATGTCATTTTGGAGGCCAGAAGGCCATCTACTAGAAAGGCTTACTCCGCAAAATGGAAACGGTTTTGCGCTTGGAATGAGAAAAAAGGCCAGGATCCTAGAAAACTGAATTCGCCTCAGAAATTACAGTATCTAGCTGAGCTGTTGAACAGTGGACTTTCATTTTCCTCCATCAAAATCCATGCTTCAGCCATTTCTGCAGAATACAACACTGATCCACCCTTATTCTCTCACCCACTCTTAAGACAGTTCCTCAGAGGGGCTAAGAATATAAGATCTCTAAGGAAACAACCAATACCAGCCTGGGAAGTTAATTACATTCTAGAAAAATTAACTTTGCCTCCCTTTGAACCAGCTGCCTCAACAGATTTGCAATATTTGTCCTGGAAAACAGCTTTCCTTCTGGCCATTACCTCAGCTCGTAGGGTTTCGGAACTACAAGCCCTCATGGCTGTGCAGCCCTTTCTCATCAGGACACGGTTTCCCTACGAACCAACCCGTCATTTATGCCTAAGGTAGTATCCAGGGTAGCTTTAAATCAGGCCATACACTTACCTACCTTTTACCCCAATCCTCAAAACAAAGGGGAAAGGCTGCTACATTCCTTAGAAATCCATAGACAACTACGTTACTATTTGGACAGAACAAAGCCTTTCAGGAAATCAGAACAACTCTTTGTGTCCTATGCTGTAGGAGCTCAAGGGAAGCCAATTTCCAAACAGACAATTTCAAAATGGATAGGCCACTGCATACGGTTTTGTTACTCCTTTCATGGTAAATCTGTACCTGCAGGCATCAGATCCCACTCCACAAGGGCCACAGCTACCTCTGCAGCCTTCCTCAGAGGAGTCCCTACCAAAGATATTTTGGAGGCAGCCACTTGGAGTTCTGTGCATACCTTCACTAAACACTACCACCTACCTTTATACTCCAAAACTAGAGCAGGCTTTGTCACTGCTGTGTTGCAGGGCATTCTGGCTCCTCCCAGTTCCACCTAGTGCCTACCACCCTGTGCGTAGCTTTGGGATTCTACCCATCTGTTATGACTGCAGCTGTATGCATGATGAACATAGTACAGTTTTGTACCTACCATAAATGTAGATGTTAGAGTGCTAATACAGCTGCAGTCCAGGTTTCCCTCCCTCCTTCCCCTCTGGGTACAGACCTAGTGGCTAACTCCTCATCTTACAACTTGATTGGGTTATCCTTCTATGATGTATTTGCTTGCAACTACTGGTTTTTGATTAGATTGTAATGCATGATTATATATTATATATATATATATATATATATATATATATATTTTTTTTTTATATATATATATTGCCTTCCTTCTGGGGGCACCTGACATCTGGGGCAAGAAAGACTGAAGAAAATGGCGTTGGCTGTGTCTTATATACCCCTGTCGCACTGACTTCAGGAAAGAAAGCGACGACAACCGACGCTGGACCTAGACTTTGGAGTTCGGCCGACCGAGGACCCGCCTGACGGCAGGAGAACCCATCTGTTATGACTGCAGCTGTATTAGCACTCGAACATCTACATTTATGGTAGGTACAAAACTGTACTTTTTCTGCACCCAAATCAGGGAGTAGCAAGACTCCCCCCTATGGAAAACTCTCAATGACTTGCTTTATTTTAAAATTTCCAAGCACTTCCCAACTGAATGCTCCTTTAGGCAGAAAGATTGGTCTGCAGGCCAAAAACTGGGAACTCATTACCCAGGGCAAATGGGTTTTAAATAGTGTCCCAAGGATACAGATTTCACTTCCACAACTTACCAACACCAAGCGGGTGGCCAGATCTGCCCACAAATCAGTGGGTGGAGGCCCAAAATCAAGTAAGCATGGGGGCTATTCAGTTGGTACCAGAAGAGGAAAAGGGACAAGGGTTCTATTCGAGACTTTTCCTGGTCCCCAGAAAAGGCAATACATGGCATCCTATCCTGGACCTTTCTACTCTAAATACCTTTCTGGTGATTCCAAAATTCAGGATGCTTCACCAGCTGCTTCCTATGATAGGCAAAGATGCATGGATGGCAACACTAGACTTAAAAGAAGCATACTTGCACATACCTATCAGGGAGTCTTGCAGAAGATACCTACGCTTCAAAGCAGACTACATGCGCAATCAGTTCTCTGCACTGCTCTTTGGCTTATCTAATGCGCCCATTGTATTCACAAAGTGCTTAGCTTCAGTCATTGCATTCTGTAGGCAAAGAAATAGTCAAATATACCCATACCTGGACGATTGTCTAATTCAGGCAGAAAGCCAGGGCATACTTTTAAATCATCTGGCCTTTGTTCAAAGGGTACTGACTTGTGTTGGGTACACCATAAACGAAAAGAAATCACACCTGGTACCCTGTCAGCAAATTATATTCCTGTGAGCAAGCTTGAATGCATCTTCCCAGATGGCTTTCCTTACGCCAGAGAAACGGATTCATATTTGACAACCTACTTCAAACAAGTGGCCACAAAAACACAGTTATCTGTAAGGCAAATACTGCAAGCCTTGGGGTGTTTGGCCTCCTGCATTCTTCTAATTCCATATGCAAGGCTGCATATGAGGAAACTGCAATGGTATCTCAAAAACGTATGGTGTCAACAATCACAGGATTTAGAAGCAGTGATTCCTGTCATACTTTGCCTACGCCTAGAGTTCCTTTGGTGGGCAGAAGCCTGCCACCGAAACAGGGGACTACCCTTCACACTACCCCCTGGCACCCAGACCTTAACAACAGACGCATCAGACTATGCATGGGGGGCCCACCTGGCAGGGAAGTGCATTCAGAGCAAATGGAACCCAAGGGAAATGCACCTACACATAAATCAAAAGGAAATGTTAGCTGTACAGAATGCTCTGACAGCCTTCAAGGACCACGTTCTTCCAGGACAATTAATGGTAAAGACGGGCAACATCACTGTTATGTGGTATATAAACAAGCAGGGGGGTACCCATTCTTACCCCTCTGCAGACTAGCCATGGCTCTGTGCAACACAGCCCTGAGCTACCAAGTGCATCTACAGGCTCAGTTCCTGCCAGGAAAACTAAATACACTGGCAGACGAACTGAGCAGAAATCTCATGGACCCACACGAGTGGAAATTGGAACCAAAGATTTTCAACATGTTGATAAACAAATGGGGGAGCCTAGATATAGACCTGTTTGCCTCCCCCCAGAACTACCAGCTGGACAAATTCTGCACAAGGACTCGCCAAAAACAAGCTTGGAAAGTGGATGCTCTTTCCTTCAGTTGGAAAAATCTATCAGTTTATGCCTTTCCTCCTCTGCCTCTCCTCTCCAAAGTACTACTAAAGATCAAACAGGACAAACCAAGGATGATACTGATTGCACCAGACTGGCCACACCAACACTGGTACTCCCTTTTGCGCAATGTGTCATTGCTAGACCCATGGCACCTGCCTCAGACCCCCTACCCTGCTGTCACATCAGGAGAGCCAGATTCTGCACCCCCAGCTTCAAGCCATGAACCTGGCAGCCTGGCTAATTACCTAATCTCTTCGTTACCATCCCTCAGTAAACAAGTGTTGGTTGTCATTTTGGAGGCAAGGAGGCCTAGAACTAAAAAATCTTATGCTGAAAAATGGAAAAGATTCTTTGCCTGGAACCAAACTCAAGGGATGGCCACAGCAGCGCCCAATTTACCTCAGATTCTTCAGTACTTAACTGAGATGTTTCACAAGGGCCTTTCCTTTTCCTCCATTACAATTCACGCCTCAGCCATTTCAGCTCATTACAACACAGAACCATCCCTCTTTTCTCACCCACTGCTCAAGCAGTTCCTCAGAGGGGCCAAAAACTTAAGATCACCCAGGAGAACCCCAACTCCAGCCTGAGACCTTAACTTTGTATTGGAAATACTCACTCTTCCTTCTTTTGAGCCAGCTGCAAGTGCAGAGTTAAAACTCCTTTCTTGGAAAACAGCTTTCCTTTTAGCAATCACTTCAGCATGAAGGGTATCTGAATTACAGGCCCTTATGGTAATGGAGCCTTTCATTATCTTTCATGCGGACAGGGTGTCCCTCAGCACCAATCCCTCCTTCATGCCCAAGGTGGTATCCAGTGTGGCTCTTAACAAATCCATTCATTTGCCAACTTTCTTTTCTAATCCACAGAACAAAGCTGAACGGATACTGCACTCCTTAGATGTGCACAGACAACTTTGATTTTACTTGGACAGGACTAAACCTCAAAGGAAACCTGAACAACTGCTGGTGGCATTTGCTGCAGGGGCAGAGGGGAAGGCTATTTCATAGCAAAGCATTTCTAAATGGATAGGGCACTGCATTCATTTCTGCTATAAGCACCATGGAAAACCTATCCCACAGGGGATTAGACCCCATTCAACCAGGGCTGCATCTACCTCTACAGCCTTTCTCAGAGGTGTCCCTACCAGAGACATCCTAGAAGCTGCTACCTGGAGTTCTGTACATACCATTACCAAGCATTACCATTTGCCAATTTCCTCTAAATCCAGAGCTGGCTTTGCCACTGCAGTCTTGCAGGGCCTTATAGCTGGTCCTAATGCTATCTAAATTTCTCCTCCCATCCTTAGCTTTGGGAATCTACCCAAATGTGATGACTGCAGCAGTGAAACACAAAGAACTTAGTACAGTTGTGTACACTTAACATAAATGTAGATGTTTGAGTGTATTCACTGTTGCAGTCCTGGTTACCCTCCCTCCAGCCCCTTAACTTCTTTTGGCTATACCTCTACTCTCCTTTACTATGCTTAACAGCTTTTTGGTGTGTTTGCTTTTTTGTTGGAGGTATAACCTTGTGTGTGTCTGTATGTATATATGTATAGGTTCATACTAGGCTATCTGCCCTGGGGCATTTATAAGCCTAGCCCGATTGTGTTTGGCTTATGCCACCCCTTGATTTGAGTATACTGTGCCCTTTTTAAAGTTTAGTTTACTGTGCCTCTAATAGTGACACGTAAGTAATCCCCGGGACAAACCTACGATCCCCCATCCACTCATCAAGATTCTTCTTGAAGAGAGTCAGTGAGGTGCTCTGCCTAACATGAAATGGAATTCTATTCCAGAGCGAAGGGAGCCTCTGGGTTATGAATCTGTTCCTCGAGCATGTTCTATTTATTTCTGTGCTGAGGTTCAAGTCCCTCGAGCGCGTGGCTCTAAGGAATTTAGATTTACTGAGGTGAAGCATGTCCATTAATTCTGGGTTGGACATAGCTTTATATGTCAGGCATAGATCGCCTCGAAGTAGGCGGTATGCAACTGAGTAGAGCTGGAGTTTTTTTTAACCGAGCAGCATATGGCATCTGTTTGAGTCCCTTGATCCTCCTGGTGAGGTACTTTTGGGGTCTTTCTAATTGCTGCAGGTGTCTGGTAAGGTACATCCCAAAGGGGGCATTGTATTCTATGATGGGCCTGATTAGGGATGAATAAAGGGGCACGATTACACCTCTTGATCTAGATGTGAATCCTTTCATGATGAGGTCGGCTATGTAGAAGATCTTTCTAACCACTTTGGCAATGTGGTTGTCAAAGGAGAGATTGCTATCAACTTGGGTCCCCAGATCCCTAATTACTTTCTCTGTACTTAATGGGTTACCACCTATGTGGTAATTTGTGGGCACATTGTTTTTGCCAAAGGGTATGACTATACACTTTTTGGCATTTAGATTTAGACCATGGCTTTGGCACCAATTATCCGTCTCTGCGAGACCTTTTTGAAGGATGTTTGCGCCAGCTGGAGAGTCACTTATGGCGCCCAGTTTGCAGTCATCTGCAAACTTGGTGAGCCATAGTCCTCCTACGTTGGCCTGTACCTCAGAAAAGTAAATACTGAACAAGAGAGGTCCCAGGACAGAACCTTGTGGGGACGCCACTTGTGACCGGTTTCGAGTCTGACATGGCCCCAGCAACTCTGACTCTGTGGGTTCTGTCTTTGAGCCAGTTTGCGACCCATCTTGTGACGTAGGGGTTTATATTTAGGCTGGATAGCTTATCTATGATGCCTGAATGGGGTATTGTGTCAAATGCCTTTGCGAGGTCGAGATAGGCTGTGTGGACTACTTTCCCTTCATCTATGGCCTTGGTGACTGTTTCGAAGAAGTCGACCAGGTTCAAAAGGCAGGATCTGCCCTTGAAGCCAAATTGGGTAGGATCTAGTGTCTGTAGGTCCCCAATGTCTTTGTTTATGAGTTCCATGATGATCCTCTCCATAGCCTTGCATACTAGGCTAGTCAGGCTTATGGGGCGATAGTTTCCAGGGTCCGCAGAGGTGCCACCTTTGTGGAGTGGGACCACTGTTGCTGTACACCATTCTTTGGGCACATATCCTGTAGTGAGGCTGAGATTGTACAGCAGTTTTACTTGAGGGATTAGTTCTTCTTGGAGGTCATTTAGGACACAACCCGGGACACCATCTGGTCCCATGGAAGCAGTGTTTTTTGCTTTGGAGAGGGCGGCCTTCACCTGAGCATCAGAGATGTTTGGGAGGCTGCACTCTGCCGGGATAGATACTTGCTCTTTTGGGGGGAGGGGGTGAAGAAGTTTGCACTGAACCTGTCTGCCAGGATATTGGCGATGTCTGTGGGTTCAGTGTATTTTTTGTCGTTTAGAATCAACTCAGAACAAGTTTGGGAGTTGCATCCCAGGTTCCTAACATAACTGAAAAAAGCCTTATGATTGTATTTAGTGTCCTGTGCAATTTTTCTCTCGAAGCTGGCCTTGGAGGATTTTATGAGGGATCGTAATTTTTTGCTAGTACTGATCAGAGATGCCTTCCCTTTTAGGGATTTTGCTCTATCATGTAGTAGCTTCCTCCTCCTGTTGTACAGTTTATTTATGGCCTGGGTCCACCAGACTGGACGCTTGCCTTTGTATGATTGGGTCTTGATTTTGTTTGGGATAGCATGATCCATGCATTCCTGGAGATGTCTGTAGAATGCGTTTATATAGGATTCTGCAGTTTGGGCTGTAGTTTCCACTGGCTCTGGGGCCTTGAAGGATTCCACTTCGGTTTTGAGAAGTGTGAAGTTCACTTTTGAGAAGTTTTTCACTGTGGTTTTCTGGGCTGGGGGTGGGGTCGGGATGTGGATATCCAGTGAAATTAATTTATGGTCTGATCTTACAATGAGGGATATACTTCTGGTATGGAGCATAGAGTCCCCATGTTGGTAATTATCAGGTCTAGTATGTTTTCCCCTCTTGTGGGAGTGGTGACTAGTTGTTCCATAGCATTTGAGTTTATAAATTCCAGGAACTTTTGGGCTAAGGTGCTGGGGCTTGAGTAATGCTCCTAGTCTATGTTTGGGTAGTTGAAGTCGCCCAGTATAATGGTGTTTGGAGAGATCTTCATGTTCTCCAATGTTTTCAGGAAAGCCGAGTAGGATTCCTGACTTTGAGAGGGTGGTCTGTAGGATGCTATAAACTGAAAAGCAGTCTTGCCCACTGTCAGTTGCACATGGAAGGTCTCCGATACTTTGTGCAATGCCACTAACCTGGAGGTGTGGATATCCTTGATAAATATGGAAACTCCCCCTCCTTTTGTGGTTCGGTCTGGGTTTTGGGGTCGAAAAGCATGATATGAGGTATAACCTGGTAGTGCTGGGGTGCTCTCTGGAGCCTTGAACCAGGTTTCTGTCACTGCACAGATATCGATGTTCTCCATACTGTATATATTTTATTGCTTCCATTAGGGGGCACCTGACATCTGGGGCAAGAAAAACTGATGTAATGGCGTCGGCTGCATGCTTTATATCCCTGACTACCTGACGTCACGGAAGATGAGACAGCAAACCGACACAGGACCCAAGACTTTGATAATCAGGCTGACTGAGTGCTACTGCAAGCAGATAACCCAAATGTCATGGCTGCAACAGTGAATACACTCTAACATCTACATTTATGGTAAGTGTACACAATTGTACTTTCTGCATAGACAGTAGTGTTCTTAGGGCTTATGGGGCTTGAAATTTAACCATGTTATCACTTAGTAGCAGGATGTTAGCCTTAGAGTTGTTCCTGAGTGTTCCAGGCTTAGCTGTGGGATTCGGGGTTTAGTTTTGCGTCAAAGGAGACCCATTTTTTGGCGTGATCTTACCAGGGAAGACATTGTACCAGGGAATGTGCAGCACTCCCATATTAGTTAGGACCAGATCCAGTATGGTTGCACCCCTGGTTGGTGTGTTGACAGTGTGATCCAGGGAGTTTGTACTTAAAAAAAAAAAATCCAGAAATCTCTGCTTTTATCTTTGGTGTCGTATAGGATTCCCAGTTAATAGTGGGGTAATTAGTCACCCATGAATATGGTATTGGGTTGGATGGTGAGTGTTTCCAATAAAGAACAAGCCAAATATAAAGACAGAGAGGTAACCAAAGCTGCTCAATAATCCATTCATAAAGTGCCTGTAACTGCAACTGGGATATTCTCCAAGAACCAAGCTTAGATTTAAAAGCAAAATAATTTATTTGATAAAATTGTTGTCAGTAAGCGCTTTCACATTTGCTTCCTCAGACCTTTAACATTCAAAAAATCAGTCATGCTCCTTTTATAGTAGTCATGTGTTTCATCTTATAGAGCTTTAAAGTGATACAAACCAGGTTATTGAAAGCATCATTAAAAAAGTTTCATTAAAAGAGTTCAGTGTCTTAACACTTCTATGCTAAACAAAATAAATTCACATCTATTAAGAATTTACAAAGTACACATCATTCAATGCTTACTAAGAACTTACTGATATATAATGCTTGTTGCTAAAAAAGACATATCTTAATAGTAACTGCAGCCATTAGAAAAGGCATCAACTGTTGTATAAAGCTCAAAAAATGAAAATTTCTCAATCAGTATGTGCTATATATGCATTAAACTGTGTTAAACTGTGTATACCATTTATGTAAAGAACTATCAAAAACATTGTAAGTATGCTAATCATACAAAACGATATTCATAAAACTGATAGAAGTCACTAATCGTTAAAATCACAAGTTGAGAAGTCACTAATTAAAAATGCATGCATTTATAACAGATATCTTTAAAAGCATTTCCTAAGGCATTTTCAAAAGCCTATCATTATATATTTACACTAAAAAACTATCTAAACATAGAATTACAAGTTGTTAATATTATAAATAGCGCTTATTTAAGGCGTCTGGCTCTTAACACTGGCCGAATAGAAGCTCGTTCATTAAGGCCACTGCCTTTGTCTGCTCTAAGCCGGATCAGTTTTGTGAATATGAATGAAATGAAACTTTTTTAATGATGCTTTCAATAACCTGGTTTGTATCACTTTAAAGCTCTATAAGATGAAACGCATGACTACTATAAAAGGAGCAGACTGATTTTTTGAATGTTAACGGTCTGAGGAAGCAAATGTGAAAGCGCTTACCGACAACAATTTTATCAAATAAATTCTTTTGCTTTTAAATCTAAGCTTGGTTCTTGGAGAATATCCCTGTTGCAGTTACAGGCACTTTATGAATGGATTATTGAGCAGTTTTGGTTACCTCTCTGTCTTTATATTTGGCTTGTTCTTTATTGTTTGGTTTCTGAACAGAGGGGGATTTACACCGTTGGATAAGAACTTTTGGTTAGTGTTTCCAATAAGTTGAAATACATGGTATGAGTTTTCTGGGTCATAGTGGGGGACCTGTAGCTTTCATGGTAGTGGTATCGGATTTTGTATGTGGTGGTTACAACATTGAGAAGCTTATTTGCATTATACTGTTTGACCAGCATTGAGGTATATTTATTTTTTTATGTAAATTGAGACACCTCTATCTTTAGTTACTGTCTGTGTGGGAGGCATTATATAACCTTGCACTGCTGGTATGGCCTTCATGGCTTTAAAGCATGTCTCAGTGACCACACAGATGTCAGCATTCTCTAAGGGAGTGGAATTTTTTGTTTAGACTCCTAACATTGAACAGTAATACCTTTACACATGCACACTTATAAGTATATATTTACATATACACACACGCACACACACACACACACACACATGCATATATATTCTTTCAGTCTGTTGTGTTTTTACCTGGTCCAACCATCAACATTGTAGATATACAAAACTTACTGGATTTGTCTGTATACGGTATTCGTGGAGAATTCGCTTGTACTTTTCAGACATTGAATGAAGCAGTCAGTAAAGCTCAAGTGGTGCTGAGAGACCTTGGCAAAACATAGACTGCTTTAGCAGAAGCGACTAGCTGTAATTCGTGTAGTCCGAGCACAGTTATCTCTTTGAAAGCTGATTTCTTGATTTCCGAACCACTTGATACAGTCCTTTTCTTCTGTCAGTCTGCTTTTAGAGGTTGGCATTTCGGTTTCGGATACAGTAGATGGAACTGATAAAGGGAAGATGTTCTTCATCTCACATTGCTGCAGTCCTTACATATGGGTAGTCCGCTGTCCTCGGTCGGCCCGAATACAAAAGTATTAGGCTGACGTCGGTCAAGGCGCTTAAAACTGACCTCAGGACGTCAGGGTACAAAAGCGCATGACCGACGTCATTTCCTCAGTCTTTTTTGCCGCATGGTCCGATGCAGAAGCAGCGTTGCAAGTGCCGTTCGGCGTTCTGAAATTTTTCGAATTCGGAGTTTCAGACCAAATCCAAGTTGACTAAGTACCCGTTAGAATATTTTGTTTTTCTTGCCTCAGTGTTTTACCGGATGTCAGAAAAAGTGAATAACTGTATTTCTTGTGGGAAACAGATACCGCATAGGGATTATCATTCTTTGTGTATTCCTTGTTTGGGGCCTGAGCACGACGTTGTTGGGTGTCGCTTTTGTGCTAGGTATAATAAACGCACTAATAAGCGAAGGTTAGATTGTGCTAGGCTGGTCTTTGGGAAGCGGTGCAATTATAATATGCCGTCGGATTCTCCGGCGCCCGCTTCTCTTAAGAAGCGCAAAGACAAAGCAGTTAAACCCAGGCAAGATGAGTCGTCCGTTCGGACGCCGGTTCTTTAGAGGTTTCAGTGGAACCGGTGGTTCGGCGGAGACTTCTCTGGAGTCTCAGGGGAGACTTTGATTTTGCAGGAGGTGGTCTCTCAGGAGGCAGGTCAGGCTGAAGGGGCTTCTCAAGTTACTGTACTCCCCTCCCTTCTAGGGTGGTTAGGCCTTCTCCTTCTGTTTCCAAGGCTTCTCCCAGAGGCAGGCCAGTTTTAGCTTCTGTTGGTGTCACTCCTAGTTCAGCAGGGTCTGTGCCTAAGAAGCACATGCTTAAAATGGCAGAAGATTTGATTACTCTGATTAGAGGTTCTTTGCCCCTCCTGATAAGAGGCCTAGGGTGGAGCCAGAGTTGGGAAGTTTTGAGCAGGCTTCGGATGTTTCAGAGTCTTCAGCTGAAGACTTGCAGGAGTACTCTCCTTATTCTGATTCTGATGCAGATGATTCCACTCCTCCTGCTTCTCCTCCAGAGGATTTTTCTTTTCAGAGACACTTCATTCTATGAGGGAACATTTTAAGTGGGAAGGTCAGGACTTCTCTGATTCTAGGAAAAGGCTTAGGAGTTTTGCTGTTACCCCAGCATAGGCCCTTGGCTATACCCCTGTTCTGGATGTTGTGGAAGATGTGTTTGCAGAGGCTTCACTTAATCCTGATTCTCTGCCTCCTGCTCCTGTTAAACCGGATAGGTATTACAGGGTGCCTGAGGCTCATAAATATCTTTATAAGAGTCCTAGGGCGGACCCAGAAACTATTAGTCAGGGACCTAAGGGTGTCAAGGCCTCTGTTGTAAAAATCCGGTTCCTCTAGATAAAGAAGCCAGAGCTTTGGATAGATGGGGAAAGAAGGTCTATACATCTTCTACCTTAGCTATGAGGGCTTTGAATTGCCAGTTTCATATGTTGAAATATCAAAACTTTCTTCTTTCTCAATTGAAGTCTAAGGTGGATGCTCTGGCGGAAGGCATTGAGTGTAAAGAATTACAAGATTTGGTGCATGTCTCTGAACAGGTGGGTAAGCATTCATTACAGTGTGGTTTTGATGCTGTGCAGGCCTCGTCTAGGGTGGCTGCCACTGGCTCAGTTCTTCGCAGGCACGCCTGGCTGAAGGATCAGAATTTATCTGACCATGTTAAGACAAGGATTTTGGATGCTCCTTTGCAGTCTGATGTGGTGTTTGGTTCACCTGTGGAGTCAGTCTTGAAGAAATTGGAAGACAAGGCTAAGTCTATGCAGGCTGTTAAAGATTTTTTGCAAGTTCAGCCTCCGAAGTTTAGTAGGAATTGGCCTGCTAAGGGGTGGACGTATCCTTCTTATGATTCTCAGTCTAGGGGTAGATCTAGACGTGGTAGGGGCAAAGCTCAGAGTTCTTTCAGGCCTAGAACAGGGAGTTCACCTGCACAATCTTCGGGTGAGGGCAGGGGCCAGTCCTTTCGTAAACAGGCCCAATGACCTACTTTTTCAGCTGCCAGATCCTTCTTGCCTGGCAGCACCTTTGGGAGGAAGGTTAGCACTCCTCAAGGAAAATTGGATGTTGATTACCCAAGACAAGTGGGTATTGGATATCATACACCAGGGTTACAAGTTTTATTTCCATACCTTGCCTCCTTTCAAAGGCATGCCAGACGTTCCTCCTCAGCAAAGACTAGAGGCTCGCAAACAAATTTCTCTACTACTTCAAATAGGGGCCATACAACCGGTCCCTCTGCCAGAAGTGGGCCTAGGATTTTATTCTCGCCTGTTTCTAGTACCAAAGAAAGGAAACACGTGGAGACCAATTTTGGATTTATCTATCCTCAACACATATCTGGACATTCCCAAGTTCAAAATGTTGACGTTACAACAGCTTTTACCTCTGCTGGGCAAAGATCACTGGATGGTGACTCTGGATCTCAAGGAGGCTTACCTTCATGTTCCTATCAGGCCCAGTTGCAGGAAGTATCTGCGTTTTGGCTGGGACTTCACATTATCAGTTCTCTGCATTGCCCTTTGGCTTATCTACTGCGCCCAGAGTGTTCACGAAGGTTCTGGCTCCAGTGGTAGCTTTCTTCAGGCTAAGAGGAATACAGATCTATCCTTATTTTGGACGATTGCCTGATTCTGGCCCAAGAAAAGGACGAACTTCTTCATCATTTACAGTATGTGATGGCAGTGTTAAGATGCCTGGGGTATTCTGTGAACGAAATAAAGTCCAGTCTAGTACCCTCTCAGGACATGTGCTTTCTGGGTGTGAGACTGTATACAGCATCCCAGATGGCCTTTTTGACCCCGGACAAACAAAAGAATCTTTCTCTTTACTTCCACCAGTTGTCTCGTCAGTCCCGGCTGACTGCAAGGACAGTCCTTCAAGCCTTGGGGTTCATGGCATCTTGTATTCTGGTACTTCCCAATGCCAAACTGCATATGAGGAAGCTACAGTGGTATCTCAAGAATGTATGGACACAGCACTGCCAAGATTTGGACACTGTCATTCAGATAATACCTTGCATTCAAAAGGAATTTTTGTGGTGGGCTCAGGAATGTCACCTAAACAAGGGACTCTCTGTGACTCGGCCAGAGGCGAGTCAGATTTTAACGACAGATGCCTCAGACAAAGCTTGGGGAGCTCATCTAAATGGAAAATGGGTACAAGACACGTGGCCTGCCAGACTTCAACATCTACATATCAACTTGAAGGAGATGTTAGCAGTCCAATTTGCATTGATAGCTTTCAAGGATTTGCTTCTTCCAGGGCAGGTGTTGATTCAAACAGACAACACAACTGTCATGTGGTACATCAACAAGCAAGGGGGAACGATTCTTATCCTCTATGCAGACAAGCAATGATTTTGTGGGAGACTGCTCTCAGTTTACAGCTAAATCTTCAGGCAAGGTTTCTGCCAGGAGCACAGAACTCCTTAGCAGATGTGTTGAGCAGACAAATTATGGATCCCCACGAGTGGAAATTGGATCCTCATGTATTTCAGAGATTGACAGTGTTATGGGAACTCCAGACATAGATCTGTTCGCTTCTCCACTAAATTACCAGCTGCCAGAGTTTTGCACAAAAAGGTTTCATCCCACAGCTTGGAAAGTGGATGCTCTCTCATTCAATTGGAGCAATCTTCACGTGTATGCCTTTCCACCTCTGCCTCTCCTCCCAAAGGTACTGCTGAAGGTCAGACAGGACAAGCCAAACATGATTTTAATAGCTCCAGATTGGCCTCGACAGCACTGGTACCCATTACTGAGAAGTCTGGTACAGGAGCCTCCATGGCCTTTGCCTTCGATTCCTCACCTGCTGTCTCAGGAGAACAGTCATTTACTCAGTCAAACTTCATTCTCTACATCTGACAGCCTGGCATATTCTGTTTTAAACCCTGGAGGGTCTCAGCTTCCACAACAAGTTTTGAATGTTATTTTGGAGGCCAGAAGGCCTAGTACAAGGAAAGTTTACGCAGATAAATGGAGGAGATTTTTATTTTGGAGTACAGCAAAGGACTTTGATGTTTCTAAACCTAATTTAAGTGTTGCGCTTCAATACCTTACTGAGTTATTGGACAAAGGTTTGTCCTTCTCCTCTATAAAGGTTCATGCTGCAGCAAATTCTGCTCACTATGACTGTGACCCACCATTATTTTCTCAGCCTTTGTTTAAGCAATTCCTTAGAGAGGCAAAGAATATAAGACCCCCACGTAGAGCTCCTACTCCTGCTTGGGATCTCAATTTTGTGTTGGAGAAACTCACTCTACAACCTTTTGAGCCTGCAGCATCGGCAGAGTTGAAATATTTATCGTGGAAGACTGCTTTTTTGTTGGCCATTACCTCTGCGAGAAGGGTTTCTGAATTACAGGCCCTTATGGCAGTTGAGCCTTTCTTAATTTTCCACAAGGATAGGGTGTCTTTGCGTACTAACCCTTCTTTTATGCCTAAAGTGGTTTCTAGTGTGGCTTTAAACCAAACTATTCATTTGCCTACTTTTTATGCAAATCCCCAAAATAAAGGGCAAAGGATTTTGCACACTTTGGATATACACAGGCAGTTGCGATATTATTTGAGCAGAACTAAAGGGTTCAGGCAGTCTCAGCAGTTGTTTGTTTCTTTTGCTTTGGGTTCTCAGGGCAAACCTGTTTCAAAACAAACTATTTCTAAGTGGATTGGTTTTTGTATTGCTTTCTGTTATTCCCATCATGGTAAGGAGATTCCAGCTGGGATTAGGCCTCATTCCACTAGGGCTACTGCCACTTCTACAGCTTTTTAAGGGGTGGCTACTAAAGATATTTTGGAAGCAGCTACTTGGAGTTCAGTGCATACTTTCTCTAAGCATTACCACCTTCCACTTTACTCTAAGTCTAGGGCTGGATTTGCCACTGCAATTTTACAGGGCATGTTGGCAGCTCCTAATGCTGTATAGTTTTGCCATCCTCCCTTACCTCTGCTTTGGGATTCTACCCATATGTAAGGACTGCAGCAATGTGAGATGAAGAACATAGTACAGTTTTGTACCTACCATAAATGTAGATGTTCGAAGATCCACATTGCTGCAGTCCAATTTACCCTCCCTCCTTCCCCACTGTTGTTGAAGGTGGTGGTGTGGTTTGTGTTGTACTTATTGTAAATATGGTTAGTGCACGGGTGGTTGGTTAGGTTTTGCTGGTTTTTGGCTTTGGCCTTTCTTGTTAGGGCCTTCTGACATCTGGGGCAAGAAAAGACTGAGGAAATGACGTCGGTCATGCGCTTTTGTACCCTGACGTCCTGAGGTCAGTTTTAAGCGCCTTGACCGACGTCAGCCTAATACTTTGGTATTCGGGCCGACCGAGGACAGCGGACTACCCATATGTAAGGACTGCAGCAATGTGGATCTTCGAACATCTACATTTATGGTAGGTACAAAACTGTACTTTTCACCACAGAAGTTTCTAATCAGAACTGCAAGTCTCTGTTTTTTTAAATTGGAAAGGATGATTTGTACCTGTAACAATGTTTTGTATGACAGCAAGTATTTGAGACAGTGCATACAAAATGACATAGCTCCAATGCGACTCAAATGTTATCTTTTTCCCAGTGAAATTGTAGAGAATGATCAGTTGCTCGTCTGTTTGTCAAGTATGTAATGATGTTGGGGTCAAAGTAATGAAGTTATTAAGAGTTCAATCATTCTAAAGTGGAGAAATTAAACGGAGACATTAGGGACTTCTATAATAATGTATTCAAAAGCCTTCTTTTTATGTTGTGAAGGATATATGGAAGAACTTAACATCAAGTTGACCAGACACGTCTTCTGTTGTCTAGAGAAGGAAAAAATTGAGATGTTAATCAGTATAAGAAAGGGACAGCATACTTTCATAAAAGCAAATTTGTTCCAAAACAAGTGCAGATGGTTAATTTCAGTGGTTCAAATATTTCAACCAGTAGTGATGTGGCAAGAGACCTCCTTTTTCACTTAATGCTGATTAGTTCTCCTCACTGAGCCGTAGTGAATAATGGGTCTACCGAATTCAATGAGAAAGTTGATGTTTTTTTCTATTAATGTTCCATCTGTGACTGTTTCTAATAACACTTGTCAGACCACTATGAATAATATTTTTAGTGGGAAGAGTAAATGGAAGAACAAACCAGATAAATAAGGGGAGGGTTTGAGGAAGAGGATGCAGTTGGGGATGCAGATGGAGATAGATATTCAACCTACAAATTGTCCTGTTAATAATGAACCTTTGTTTAACTTGACAAGTGATGTTTTTTTCTGATACGCATTTAAATGTTTTGTGAAGGGGTTTCTCTTACATTCCCACTCAAAACATGAATGTTGTAAATGTTTTGTTTTAAGAATGTTCATCAGAAAACTCAATTTAAAGTATATGTTTAGTGAATGTTCTGACATCACTGTTAACAGTTTGGTTTCGCTTAGTAGGAGTTTGTACAACCCCTCTCTCAATAGTACATGGATTTTTTTTTTAAATATGTGAACAAGATATTAGATCACTTAGTGGTAGTCGCACAAATTCACCAGCTAATTTATCTACTGAAGAGTTACATGCTCTTATCGAACTTGGCAACAATCGTGCAATAAGAATCATGAAGGCAAGTAAGGACACGGTTAGTAATAATGAATACAACAGCATATTTTGAAAAAAATGGAGGAAGTGCTAACTAATGATAGTAGTGATAACATTTCTACAAATTAAGTTTTTTTCTAGGTTTAGGAATATTTGTATTATTGGTATGTGTTTGCTGGATTTATTATACCAAAGGGCTATCGCACAACAGGAATCCAGTTTTATGTCAGTGGACTATCCGAGTTTGAGTGTCTGTTTTGGCATTCCCAATGTACACAAAAGTGAAGTAAATCCTCCATTCTGACCCATAGTGTCACTAAAGGGAAGCAAAACTAAATTTATTTGAGTTTATTGACAATGTTTTAAATCTCATTGTGCAGAAAACTAAATACTGTCTGAAAGATTCATTGGTCTTTTTAGGTTTGCCATCCAAGTATCATATCACAAGTAAAGCCCAATTATTATTGACATTAGATGTAAAAGCGCTGCATCCTAGTATTCCACATGATTTAGGTATAGAATTAGTTTTTATCTCCACCAACTATGCAGATATTCCAAAAGTTAAAATTAACACTGTTTGTTATTTAATAGAATTGGTTTTACAAAATTATTTTTTCACTTTTCAGTGTATGAACAAACAAGCGATGTTGCTCTGGGTGGGGGTGAAATTAGCACCAGCATTTACCAATGTGGTAGTAACTGTTTTGAGAAGTAGAGGTGTTGGAGAAATTGCATAGATTTTCTAATGTCCGTCTTTATAGACATTATATCGACTATGTATTTTTTATATGGCAGGGCTCAGGTTGCAACTAGATCTTTTTTTTAAAAGAAATCAAATTTTGGACATCACTTTGTCTATGGATGTGGTGACTGGTTTCTTTAGTTTGGACATTCTGAAATTTAGATTTTAATAATGAACAT
>NC_056743.1:486171954-486176954 GCF_019279795.1 Protopterus annectens | reverse complement strand
ACCTTTTTATGCACTTTTTTTAAAAAATACAGTATTTAAATTGATTTAAACTGTGTATGAAGGAGTGTTGAAGGAATTTTTAACTGGTTATTCTGCTCTTCAGTAACTTGAACTAAAAGCTAGTGTTGGCTGAATTTTGTTATTTGCTAGTAATTACAGGTGTGGGGTAGCCACATTCATTGATTTCCTGTCCTTGCATATTTAAACTGGTGCATGTGAAATAATTCCTGCTTTAAAACTTCAGCTTGGCAAGCTAAGAACTTGGTTATATTCAACTGGATGTATAAGAGAATTTAAGTACCTTTTTATGCACTTTTTTTTAAAAAAATACAGTATTTAAATTGATTTAAACTGTGTATGAAGGAGTGTTGAAGGAATTTTTAACTGGTTATTCTGCTCTTCAGTTATTCCCACCCACCCGGTTTTGTTTTGGTGTTAATCTTAGTGGCATTGAAACTGCCGCCTCAGCCTGCCTCTGGGCCCATCTCATTTGCTCACTCAACTGAGTGCAGTGAGATCATATTCTGATTTCAGGCACTCCTACTGTGTACAAAGAGAGCATCTGGGAAATAGAAAAAAAAAAATTAAGCTTATTTCCTGCCTTTCTTGTTAAGTGGTACAGACTATTTGTAGGCTTCTGAGCCCCCAAGCCCTTCTGTGTTTGAGGAAGCCTTCTAGCTTGTTTTTTTTCTTGTAACTAGCCAGTTTTCTAGTTTCAGCACTCAAATCTGTTTCTTTGATCTCAGCACTTGTTCAGAAAAAAAAAAAAAAAAAAAATTTCCATCTGCTTTTACTGTACTTGTGTTTTTACCTACTTCTTTTTACTTTTGCATCATCTTAAAATACTCAATTGTATTTATTACTGCTTGGTGTAACTCATTCTAAGCCTTTTGGTTTAAACACTTGGGCTTCGGACCAGTTAGTTGTTTTGCACTGAGAGGTTTGTGGTCTGCACTGTTGTGGCAGAACAGGTAGCTTACATCCTTCTAGGTTGAGAACTGCTGATTGAGGGCTCAGTGTCTGTTATTCTAAAAGTGTATTAATTCTGGTTTAAGCACTTGGGCTTTCAAGCCAGTTATTTTACATTAAGAGGGTTCGTGGCCTGCACTCTTGTGGGAGGAGAGGCTGGACTCTGCCCTTCTGAGCTGGGAATTTCTGGTTAAAGGCTTATAGTGCATGCATATCTGAACTGTTTCTTACTGAAGTTGGTGCGCCTTGTTTGCTGTGGCATAGACTGGATTCGGGCCTGCTGGATCTAGCTTTGTTTGTGTAACTTGAGCACTAATCCAGACATTCTCTAAAGTATTCAATGGTATTTATTACTGCTTGGTTGTAACTTGATTAAAGTGTAGCTATCATTCAAGTCTTTTGGATTAAGCACTTGGGCTTCAGACCAGTTGTTTTACATTAGGAAGGTTTGTGGCAAGCACTGTGGTGGCAGGACAGGTAGCTTCTAAGTTGGGAACTGCTGATTGAGAGCCCAGTGTCCAAGTGTATTAGTTCTGGTTTAGGCACTTGGGCTTCAGGCCAGTTATTTTACATTAAGAAGGTTCGTGGTCTGCACTCTTGTGGGAGAAGAGGCTGGGCTCTGCCCTTCTGAGCTGGGAATTTTCTGGTTAAAGGTTTATAGTGCCTGAATATTTGAACTGTATCTTACTGAAATTGGTTCACCTTGTTTGCTCTAGCATAGACTAGATCCAGGCCTACTGAATCTAGCTTTGTTTATATACTTGTTGTTTGTTTGCTTGTTATTTCCCTGGAAGCTAATTCACCTAATCGCAACTTCTCAGCGCTTCTGTGGATCACTAGTGATATCTGCATTGCTTACTGTACTTATTTCCTTGTTTCACTTGAAAGAAAGTTACTGTTTGTCGTTTTGCATTTAGTTACTTGTAACACATTGCACTCAAGTTACCTGGCACTTGCTCACTAAAGCAATTATATAAGTCAGCACTAAAAATTAAAAGCACTACACCCTCACTCCCCACTGGCCCTTGTTTTCAATTAAGGATTTCCCAATATTATTCTAGCATGTCCAAAGGTCAGTTGTCGATCTCCTCTCCGGTCCAGCTGGTGAATCTGGGAATCTTGAGGCAATGTTATAACTGCCTCATGTACACAGACAACCCTCTCCTCCTCCCACATAACACAAATACTTGCGAGATGCAGCTATTTAGCCAAACTGGAGGCTGAGCTCTCTCAACTCAGGACTGGCAAGACCAGACAGGAGGAGAAGGCAACTACACACACCACAAAACCAGCCTCACATAATGCTACCACTCCACTGAATCAAACACATAAACACACAAAGACATACTCGGGCTCTGAGTAAAAATTTACCTAAACAGCAGAGGCCTCCAAAGCAGACACCCAAACAACTGCTACCTCAAGACACCCCACAAGCAACACATAAACCACAAAAGCAGTGTGCAAAGCAGTCACAGCCCTTAAGGCCAAATACAACACCAAACATACTTGTCATAGGTGACTCCATAGTCAGACACACTGACGTCCACTCACCAGGCTGAAGAAGGAGAGAGTCACAGTAAGCTGCCTATCGGGCACTAGAATCCGCCACATAACACAAGCACTGGTCACTCCACAGCAAGTACAAATATGACACAGTCATTGTCCATGCTGGTGTGAACGACCTGAGACGTACCTCCCTGGACTGCATGAAAAGAGACATAGAGGAGCTCTCTGATTATGTAGCCCAGGCAGGTATGACCCTAACCCTGAGCAGTATCCTTCCTTCACCAAGAATGATGCCACAATATAGAGACAAGATGATCAGCTTTAACAATTGGCTTAATGTCTGGTGTCATTCAAAGGGGATCCAGTGTCTGTCTGCCTGGGATGACATGCTTGACAAGCCACGCTGCTTCATAAGGACGGCTTGCACCTGTCACCCTGGGATTCGGATATTGGCTAAGGCTCTTGCCACCCCATAGTGCGTTTTTTAGGCAAGGCTCAAATTGTAAACCTACCACCCTAGAAAACAAAAATGGGAAGAAATTGAGGGTAATGCTGCTCAATGCCAGAAGTCTAAATCTCAAAATGCACGCACTCGAGGCCCTTCTCAGTATGGAGAACATCGATGTCTGTGCTGTAACTGAAACCTGGTTCAAGGCTCCTGAGAGCACCCGGCACTATTAGGTTTTACCTCATATCATGCGTTCGGCCCCAAAACCCGGACCACTCCACAAAAGGAGGGGTGTATCCATATTCATAAAGGATACTCACACCTCCAGGTTGGTGGCAACAGCATGAAGCTTGAAACCATCCAGGTGCAACTAACAATAGGCAAAACTGCTCTACAAATTGTAGCATGCTACAGGCCACCCTCTCAAACTCAGGAACCCCACACAGCCTTCCTGAAGACACTGGAGGGTATAAATGTATCTCCAAACACCATCATATTGGGTGACTTCAACTACCCGAATATAGACTGGGAACATTACTCAAGCCCTAACTTTCTAGCCCAACGGTTCCTGGAGTTCATAAATTCAAATGCCATGGAACAGCTAGTCACTGTTCCCACGAGAGGAGAAAATATACTAGATCTCATTGTCACAAACATGGGGACAAAATGCTCCACACCGAAGTATATCCCTCATTGGTGAGATCTGATCATAAACTAATCTCACTGGAAATCCACATCCGCCCCACCCCAAACAAAAAGACCATAGTGAAGAACTTCTCTAAAGCAAACTTCACACTACTCAAGACTGGTGTGGTATCCTTCAAGGCCCCTGAGTCAGAGGAAACCACAACCCAAGCTGGAAGCCCTTACAAATGCCTTCTATGAACACCTCCAGGACTGCATGGATCAGGCAATCCCAAATAAAACCAAGACTCTCTTTCCACAAAGGGCAAGCGTCCAGTCTGGTGGACCCCAGCCATTAACAAACTTTACAATAAGAGGAGAAAGCTATTACATGATAGAAAAAAATCCATAAAAGGGAAGTCACCCTGATCATTATTAGTAAAAAAATACGAGCACTCATAAAATCGACTAAGGCCAATTTTGAGAGAAAAATTGCCATGGATTCAAGGACAATCATAAGGCCTTTTTCAGCTATGTTAGGAACCTGGGTGGAAACTCACAGATATGCTCAGAATTAGTCCAAAATGATACAAAAATCACTGAACCCACAGACATTGCCAACATACTGGCAGACAGGTTCAGTGCAAACTTCACCCCCCTCTCCCCCTAAAGGAGAGATAACTATCCCAGCCGAGTGTAGCCTCCCGGACATCTCAAATGCGCAGGTGAAAGCTGCTCTCTCTAAAGCTAAAAACACAGCATCAATGGGACCGGATGGTGTCCCGGCTGTGTGCTACACGAGCTAAATGAGGAATTAAACCCGCACATAAGGCAGCTGTTTAATCTCAGCCTTACCACAGGATCGTGCCCAAGGAGTGGCGACGGCAACTGTGGTCCCACTCCACAAAGGTGGCGCCTCTACGGACCCTGGTAATTACCGCCCCATAAGCTTAACAAGTCTAGTCTGCAAAGCTATGGAGAGGATCATAATGGAGCTCATAAACAAAGATATGGGGACTTGCAGACATTGGACCCGACCCAGTTTGGCTTTGTCAAGGGAAGATCATGCCTTTTGAACTTGGTCGACTTCTTGAAATAGTCACCAAGGCCATTGATGAGGAAAGGCAGTCCATACAGCCTACCTTGACCTTGCAAAGGCTTTTCGACACAATACCCCACTCGGGTATTGTAGAAAAACCTACCAGCAAATGTAAACCCATATGTCACAAGATGGGTTGCCAACTGGCTTAAGGACAGAACCCACAGGGTTAGAGTTGCTGGCGCTGTGTCAGACTCCAAGCCGGTCACAAGTGGTGTCCCACAGGGCTCGGTCCTTGGCCCCCTATTGTTTGGCATCTACTTCTCAGAAGTACAGGCCAACATGGGAGGACTTTGGCTGACAAAGTTTGCAGATGACTGCAAACTGCGCCATAGTGGAAAGTGCATCGGACAC
>NC_056743.1:486136954-486166954 GCF_019279795.1 Protopterus annectens | reverse complement strand
GATGTTGATTTCAGATTGTGTAGAAAATAAAGAATTGCAGGACTTATTGCATCCAGCTGAACAAGTTGGAAAGCATACTTTGCAATGTGGTTTTGATTCCTTAGAGGCCACTTGCAGGGCCGCAGTTACTGGCTCAGTGATTAGGAGGCATGCCTGATTAAAGGAACAAATTTTGCCAGATCATGTTAAAGCTAAATTGCTAGATGCACCTTTACAGCATGATTCTCTGATATTAAGGCAGAAGATGTTTTAAAGAAAATGGAAGACGAAGCTAAGTCTATGCAAACTGTTAAAGACTTCTTACAAGTGCAGCCACCAAGATTAAGTAGACACTGGCCTACAAAAAATTGGTCCTTTCCTGTGTCAGACAGAGCTCAAAGAGGCAAATCCAGATGCCCTAAGGGTTCCAGATACCAGGCGCAAGATTCATACAGGTCAAAGCAATGGGGCACTTCCACCTCCAAATTTGGAGGAGGTAAAGCGCAAACCTACAGAAAGCAATCCCAATGACTTTTCTCTCTGCTTGCACCAAGCAGTTATTTTTTGGCAGCACCCATAGGGGGAAAATTAGCACTTTTTGCTCAAAATTGGCAGTTAATCACCCAGGACAAGTGGGTACTAAACATCGTATCACAGGGATACAGATTCCATTTCCACACTCTGCCAGTGGCAAATGGTTGGCCAGATCTGCCAAAAAATAAATGGGCAGAGGCACAGAAACAGGGTATGTCCCTAATGGATATGGGGGCCATTCAGACAGTACCAGAACAGGAAAAAGGACAAGGATTTTACTCGACTGTTCTTGGTACCCAGAAAGGACGAGGCCTGGCAGCCAATACTGGATTTATCGATTTTGAACACATACCTGGACATTCCAAAATTCAAAATGCTGACTGCAGCAGCTTCTGCCCATGCTGGGCAAGAATGCTTGGCTGGTGACTTTAGACCTAAAAGAGGCATACCTGCATGTCCCAATAAGAAAATCGTGCAGAAGATACCTCAGATTCAAGGCTAGCTTAATGCATTACCAATTCTCTGCACTGCCATTTGGCTTATCTACTGCACCCAGGGTCTTTACAAAGTGCCTGGCACCAGTAATTGCATTTTGCAGACAAAAAGTATACAAATATATCCTTACTTGGATGACTGTCTCATTCAATCAGAGAATAATGGCAGTCTTTGACACCTGGCATTTGTGAAAAGGCTTTTAACATGCCTAGGGTACACAATAAACGAAAAGAAATCACAACTGGTACCCTCTCAAAAGACAGCATTCCTGTGTGCAAGCTTGAATACAACTGCCCAGATGGCTTACCTCATGCCAGACAAGCAAAGGCAACTTACTATTTACTTCAAACTGATGGCAACAAAAACCCACTTATTTGTAAGACAAATTCTGCAGGCTTTGGGCTTCGTGGCATCCTGCATCCTACTGATGCCATATGCAAGACTACATATGAGGAAACTTCAATGGTACCAAAAATGTTTATGGAGTCAACGTCGTCACAGTCTGGAAACAATGAATCTGAAGTAGGAGATTCATTTGTCTGCAACCTGTGGGTTATGGATCCGATATCGGATCCGAACCGGCATGGTTTACCAGCTATGGATCCAAGCTCTCAGCTCCTCCCCTCACCCATAATGCCCTGCTCTACCCTCATGACCTCAGATCTCGTTTGCCGCGCATGGTGACCAGATTGTTTTTTCCAGCTCTCCAGCTAAGTGATATATTCAGTCTTTAAATTAGTCAAATTTAAAATTTTTTGGTTAATTTGTGTGAAAGTGTAGGTTTCCCTCTTGTATTATTACTTTTTTTTTTTTTAGAGTTTAATCTTAAATTTATATCCCTCCCCTCGCAGGTAGCGTAGTGTGTGTGTTGGGCCTGTGAGTGATTTTTGTTTTTTAGTTACTTTACTTTAACTTTTATTTGTTAGCTTGGGATGTCTGAGCAGCCCAAGGCTATTTTCTCAAAGTGCTGCGAGTGTGGCCATAAGCTTTCCCCAGCTGATGGCCACACTCGGTGTGTTAGATGCCTGGGGGTTGAACACCTCACATCTGGATGTTCCATTTGTGCAGGGTTCAACCCCAGGGCATTGAAGGAGCGGAGGTCCAAGCTTGTTTTGGCGGGCCTCTTGCCGCCGGACTCGGCTCCGACCTCCGCTCCTTCAGGGGTAACCGTCCCCGCGGTTATTCCCTCTCCGGCTCCCCCACCTCCTCCTGGGACTCAACCTCCCGTTTCTGGTTCGGAGGAGAGGGATGTTAGGAAAAAGGACCGGAGGGAGAAGCACCATAAGCGGCGGGCCGAGACCTCTGTTTCGGCCCCGCCAGCCAAGCGGGCTTCTCCCGCCCCTTGTCTGCTGGATCTCCTCCTCCTCGGCTCCGGTCTCCAGTGTGTTTTTCACGGGGACCTGAGGAGGAGGAGACCCGATCTCCGTCGAGGCTATCGAGGAGGCACTCAAGGCCTACCTCGGTAGCCTCGTCGAGATCAACGTACAGCCTATCGGATGCTGATCTGGACCGGATGATGAGAAGGTTCATCCAGGCCCAGATGCAGATGGGAGTGCTCTTGCCTCCCGGGAGCTCGACCCCCTTTTTCAAGCCCATTGCTCCTTCTCCGACCCGCTACCCGGGTTCGGAGCAGTTTGAGCCGAGCAGCTTCGGAGCCGGGGGTGGGTCGGCGCCGATAGTACTTGGTACTTCGGATCCGACCCTGCCCTGGAGTGCATCGGATCCGACCTCTCGGAGCCTGGATCCGAGCTTCGGATCCGGGGGGATCAGTGCTCCTTTGGCACCGTCTGTGTCGGAGCGCACTGTCCTTTCGGATCCGAGTGCTTCGGCGCCGGCTCCGATCCACTCTTCGGATCTGAGGGGGAGCCGATTGTCGGATCCTTTGGTCGAGGTCGGCTCCCCTTCGGCGTTTGATGTAGTGGAGAGGGCCCTGTTGAGGGTCTCCGGACCCCGGCACTTGTTTCGGCTCCGTCCCGCGCTCCCTCTGCACTGGGTCAGGCTTCCACCATCCGGCCCTTGGGACAGCCCACTTCTGTGCCCCAAGCTGCTCCCCTGGAACAGGTTGCTGCTTGCGAGGAGTCCTCTGACAGCCCCCCAGAGGATGTTCCTCGCAAGCATACGTGCAAAAGGAGGCACATTGACTCCCCCGAGTCTCTCACGGAAGACACGGATTTGGAGGAAGGGGAAGGCTCCCCACGGTCACCCCCCGAGGATGTCTCATTTGGAGACATCATGGAAATGCTCCGTATAAGGGGGGGTGGTCTGCCCCCAAGTCTTCCTCGGACGAGTCCGTGTTCTTGGAGGCATTTGAAGCGGGCCCGTCTACCTCTTGGGTGTCCCCTCCTGCCGACCCCCTGGTGGACCTCATTACCACCAGGGCGTGGAAGGAACCGGACACCGTGGAGCCAATCCCTAAGAGGCCCGACAGGATCCTCAGTCCACCGTCTGACCTTGCCCATTGGAGTAAGGGGCCTCCGGTAGATGCCATGTTGACGGCGGCGGCCACCAAGAGGGAACTTGCTCAGGAGAGTCCCTCAGTCCATCCCTCGAGCAAGGAGTCTCGGATGATGGACTGCTTGGGGAAGCGGATGTTTAGTTCAGCGACCTTCTCAGTAAGGGCGCTGAACTACTTGGCACACGTTATTAGGATGCAGCGCGATCTCATTAAAGAATACGCTGCATCTCCCCCAGAGTCCATGTGGGAGGAGGACAAAGTGCTGCACTCCACCCGCATGGCCACTCTTAGATCAGTTACCAATACCTCTATGCAGGCTACTCTCCCATGCTACGGAAGGCGCCGCTAGAGCCGCAGGGGCAGGTCTAGTCACTAGACGTCAGGCCTGGCTCCGTCATTGCGATTTCTCTGAGCCCTTCAAAGCGTCATTTGCGAACGCCCCCTTTGATGGTTCTGCCCTCTTTGGCAAAACCGTTCGCGACACCTTGACCCAGAGCGAGAAGGACGGGAAGACGCTGTCTGCCGTCTGAATCCGCTTCTCTGCACCCCAGAGGCCCTATTCTAGGAACCAAAAGGGTCAGAAGAAGATGTGGTTCCGGAAGTCGCAGCAATCCCAGCCTGCTCCGGACAACCAGTCCTTCCGTGGCAGAGGAGGACAGGGAGGACGCCGCCCTAGAGGCAGAGGGGCTCCCAGGAACTTCGGGTCCAGAGAACCCTTCTCTGAATGGCCTGCGCAGCAACCCTGAGGGGTTGCCCGGCTGCTCCACTCTGGAGGCAGTCGGGGGACGTTTTTCGGGGCACCAAGCGGCATGGGAGTCCATAACATCAGACCGCTGGGTTCTCCAGATCATATCCAGAGGATACCGTATCCCTTTTCGTCACTTACCAAAATTGAAGTCCCTCCCAGACGTTCCACCCGGTCAACGGGAGGCCGCTTTGGCAGAAATTGGCCATCTGCTAAAGAAAAGAGCCATCCAGCCCGTCCCCAGACCAGATCGGATCAGGGTTCTACTCCAGGTTCTTTTTAGTGCCAAAAAAGACGGGGGATCTAAGACCAATTTTAGACCTTTCTCTCTTGAACCTGGCAGTTCCCAAGGAAAAATTCCGAATGGTCACTCTGCAATCTATTCTCCCCCTTCTGGGAGAAAATCACTGGATGTGCTCCATAGACCTCAAAGATGCGTACTACCACATCCTAATGGACAGGCGCTCCAGGAGGTTTCTCCGCTTCCGGCTGGGAGCCAGTCACTACCAGTTCCGGGTCCTTCCCTTTGGTCTCACCACAGCCCCCAGGATGTTCACCAAAGTATTAGCAGTGGTAGCGGCCCACCTGAGGCTTCAGGGGGTGCAGGTCTTCCCCTACCTGGACGACTGGCTCCTTACCGCCCCAACAAGGCATCTACTACTATTGGCGCAAGACTCCTTTCTCCATCTTGCTCCCAATCTGGGCATCACTATAAATACGAAGAAATCCAACCTAGCGCCCACACAGCTCTTAGATTTTATAGGGGCCAGGTTAGACACAAGGAGTTTAAAAGCCTTCCTCACTGCGGACAGAGTTCAAAATCTGCAGCTCCAGGTGCGGGCCATTCTCCACTCAAGTTCTGTTCCGGCGGAGTTGGTCCTGAGGGCTCTAGGGTCCATGGCGTCTGCTATAGCACTACTTCCTCTCGCCAGGCTCAATATGCGCATTCTCCAGTGGACTCTCTTAGTACAGTGGTCATACCTTGCTCTTCCTATTCATCATCCCATTGTGATCAGCAAGGCTTGCAAGCGGTCCCTCCTGTGGTGGTTTCACTCCCCAGATCTCCACGGAGGCCGCCCATTTTGTGCTTCTCCCCCTCTCGCCACGGTGACCATGGACGCCTCCCGCCTCGGGTGGGGGCATTTTATGGCCGGACCGTCCAAGGCACGTGGAACGATTCAGAGACCTTACTGCATATCAACGTTCTAGAGATGAGAGCAGTGCTCTTAGCGTTGCTAGCACTACAGGACTTTCTTCCCTTGGGAACAATTGCGATTCAATCGGACAACATGTCGGTTGTCTGGTATATCAACAAGCAAGGAGGAACGAGGTCTTACCCTCTTTGTCGAGAAGCCATGAGAGTTTGGGAATGGGCAATCTCCACCAACCGCTTTCTAATAGCAACGCACATTCCGGGTCGGTCCAACATCCTGGCGGACAAGCTCAGTCGCACCATTCTGACCCCTTACGAGTGGTCTCTCAATTCTCAAGTAGCGGAACGCATATTCGCACGGTGGGGAACTCCTTCATGCGATCTTTTTGCCTCTCCCTCAAACACCAAGTGCGACAGTTTTTTCGCTCTGATACCTCCTCCAGGAGGTTCCCCAAGAGACGCTCTGGTGCATGCTTGGCCACCCGGTCTTCTGTATGCTTATCCACCCTTGCCTCTGATGCTCCAAGTTCTTCAGAAAGCCTCTCGGGTGGGTTGCAGAATGATTCTCATTGCTCCGTTTTGGCCTCGACAGATCTAGTTCCCCTTCCTAAGGTCTCACTCGGTGAATCCCCCTTGGATTCTAGATCCCATTCCGGATCTCATATCTCATCCATCCTGCCTATCTCCTCCGAACCTGGACAACCTGAAGCTGACCGCTTGGCTGCTCCAGTTCCACTCTTGATCAGGACTCCCGGTATTTCGTCCCCTGTTAAGGCGATCCTGGTGGCAGCTCATAAACCGTCCACTAGGAAAGTCTACCGTAGCAAGTGGAAACGGTTTTCTTTGTGGGCGGAGCGGCAAGGCCTGAACCCCTTCACAGTTCCTCTCCCTTTAGTGCTTGATTTCTTAACCGCTCTTTTTAACGATGGTGCAAGCAGTTCCACAGTCAAAGTACAACTTGCGGCAATTTCACATTATCACATTGGTCATGACTCCAGTCCACTCATGTCAGCCAAGTTGTGTAAAATTTTTCTTAAAGGTACTTTCCTTCTCAGGCCCCCTGTAAAACAAGCGGTTCCTCCCTGGGACCTTTCCTTGGTTCTCCAGGCCTTGACCCCCCCCCCCCCTTCGAACCAGCGGCTACGGTAGATCTCAAATTCTTGTCATTCAAGACTGCCTTCTTAGTAGCCATTACATCGGCCAAGAGAGTTTCAGAGCTCCAAGCATTATCAGCTAAACCTCCTTACTTGGTCTTTCATCCGGACCGTGTTTACCTCAGGACCAACCCGTCCTTTCTTCCTAAAGTAGCTTCTGAAGCAAACATTAATCAATCCATTAACCTCCCTGTTCTCTTTCCTAAATATGAAAACAAAGGTGAATACAAGCTTCACTTAGATGTTATCTAAACAGAACGGCTGGTCATAGGCAATCCGACCAGTTGTTCATTTCCTTTGCTAAATTTAATTTGGGCAAGCCAATTTCTAAAGTCTCTGTCTCGCTGGATTTCACAATGTATCTTATTGTCTTATCAAGCTTCAGGAAGGACCGCACCGGAGGGTGTACACGCCCATTCAACCCGGTCAGTCTCTACCTCGGCAGCCTTTAAGGCTAGGATTCCTCTAGATGATATTTGTGCAGCAGCCACGTGGGCTTCATCTCATACTTTTTTTTCCCACTACAAGTTGGATCTTGCATCTAGGGGTAGAGCATCCTTTGGCTCCGCGGTGCTCCGGAATATCCTTCCATGATGGCCGCCCAAGATTCAGGTAGCTGGGGACTCTGTCCCACAGGTTGCAGACAAATGAATCTCCTACTTCAGATTTAGAAGTTATGTACTCACCATAACGTTCCATCTGAGTAGGTGTATTCATTTGTCTGCAACCATCCCGCCCTCCTATCCCCCTGGCCTTTCAGTTTCCTGCATATGGTGTGTTACCCTTTTCAGGGTGTTCTTGCTGTTGGCAAACTCGATCTGAGGTCATGAGGGTAGAGCAGGGCATTATGGGCGAGGGGAGGAGCTGAGAGCTTGGATCCATAGCTGGTAAACCATGCCGGTTCGGATCCGATATCAGATCCATAACCCACAGGTTGCAGACAAATGAATACACCTACTCAGATGGAACGTTATGGTGAGTACATAACTTCTAATTCCTCTCATTCCCTGACTACAACAGGAGTTTCTGTGGTGGGCAAAGGCATGTCACCAAAACATGGGACAGGCATTCACTCTACCCCCTGCCTGCCAAACCATAACAACAGACGCATCAGATTATGCCTGGGGGGACCAACATGGCAGGAAGATGCATTCAGGGCATATGGTCACCAAAACAAATGCATCTACATATCAACCAGAAAGAGATGCTAGCTGTTCAAAATGCCCGAACAGCTTTCAAGGACTTACTTCATCCAGGACAACTACTGATAAATAGAGACAACACCACAGTCATGTGGTATATAAACAAGCAAGGGGGCACACACTCATACCCCCTATGCAGATTAGCCATGATACTGTGGGAGACATCTTTGACCTACCAGATATATCTGCAAGCTCAATCCCTCCCAGGAAAACAAAACACTCTGGCAGACGATTTAAGCAGAAACCTTATGGATTCTCACGAGTGCCATTTCAGCTCAATACAATACAGAACAACCAATCTTTTCTCATCCTTAACTAAAGCAGCATCTTAGAGGAGCCAAAAGTTTAAGGTTTTCTAGAAGATCTCCACTGCCTGCATGGGACTTCAGTTATGTGTTGGAAAAGCTCACCCTGCCTCCATTTGAACCAGCTGCTACCGCTGATATAAAGTTCTTATCATGGAAAACAGCTCTACTACTAGCAATAACTTCAGCAAGAAGAGTTTCAGAGCTACAGGCCCTCATGGCTGTAGAGCCTTTTATTATATTTTACCCAGACGGTATCTCTGAGGGCAAATCCTACTTTTATGCCTAAGGTGGTTTCCAGTGTGGCTCTTAACCAAACAATTCATCTGCCAACCTTTTATCGAAATCCGCATAACAGGGGGGAGAGAATTCCGCATTTCTTGGACGTACACAGACAACTAAGATTCTACTTAAGCAGGACTAAAGCTCTAAGAAAAATTGAGCATTTACTAGTGACATATGCTGCAGGATCAGAAGGCAAGGCAATATCAAAGCAGACAGTTTCAAAGTGGATAAGCCACTGCTTCCATTTCTGCTACTTACACCATGGTTAAACCTGTGCCCAAGGGCATTAGGTCTCATTCCACCAGAGCTGCAGCTACTTTAGCAGCCTTTCTAAGGGGAGTACCAACCAAAGATATTCTAGAGGCTGCTACTTGGAGTTCTGTTCACACCTTTACAAAGCATTATCATTTGCCTCTCTACTCTAAATCCAGGGCAGGCTTTGCCACTGCAGTTCTGCAGGGCCTTATAGCCGCTCCTAATGTTGTTTAGCTCTAGCCCCCCCAACCATAGCTTTGGAATTCTACCCAAATGTAATGACTGCAACAGTGAAACACGAAGAACATAGTACAGTTGTGTACACTTAACTTAAATGTAGATGTTCAAGTGTATTCACTGTTGCAGTCCAGGTTACCCTCCCGCCAACCCCCTGTCATTCTGGAGTTTATCTGTCCTTCACTATCTTCTTCAACCTATGTGGCGTATTTGCTTGCTGATGAAGGTAAAGTTTATATTGATGCATGTATATGTATATATATATATATATATATATATATATATGTATATTTTTGCTACCTTTTTGGGAGCACCTGACATCGGGGGCAAGAAAAACTTAAGAAAATTGCTTCGGCTGCATATTTTATACCGCTGACGACCTGATGTCATGGAAGAAAAGGCAGCAACCGACACAGGACCCAAGACTTTGGAATTCAGGCCGACTGGGGGCAACCTGCCAGCAGATTACCCAAATGTAATGACTGCAACAGTGAATAAGCTCGAACATCTACATTTATGATAAGTGTACACAACTGTACTTTATGCTGTCCAAGTTGGATTACAGCAAAAGCCATGTTCGCTGAGAGCTTACAAAGCATCAGAAGGGTCTCATTGTTGAACATTACCAGTCAGGAGAAGGGTACAGAAAAATTTCCACAGCATTGTATATTCCATGGGACACTCAAAGACGGTCATTAAAAAATGGAGAAAGTATGGAATGACCGTGATATTGCAAAGAATTGGTCATCCCTCCAAAATTGATGACAAGACTAAAACTCGTCAGGGAGGCTGCCAAGAGACCTACAGCAACACCAAAGGAGCTTCAGGAATTTCTGGCAAGTACTGGTTGTGTACTACATGTGACAACAATCTGCCGTATACATCATATGTCTGGACTATGTGGTAGGATTGTAGGACAGAAGCGTTTTCTTACACAGAAGAACATCTAGGCCCAGCTAAAATTTGCAAAACAATATATGAATTCTCCCAAAATGATGTCGGAAAATTTGTTGTTGTCTGATGAGACCAAGATTGAACTTTTTGGCCACAATTCCAAAAGGAATATTTTGCACAAAAACAGCACTTTGCATCACCAAAAGAACACTATCCCCACGCTGAAGTATGGTTGTGGCAATTTTGTTTTTTTTTTAGCTGGACCTGGGGCTTTAGTCAAGGTGGAGGAAATTATGAACAGTTCATATACAAGCACTAACTGATTTTAAACTTACAGGCAAGTGCTGATAATGAAAGCCGATTAGGGCATGGGGTTGGTGCTAATTGAATAGAATGTTTACTCACACAAAATTGAAAACATGCTAGTGGACCATCAGTTTTACAAAGAAGTCACTTTGGATTATATTTATTCCCATTTTGCCATTGACCATTTATTGAAAAAGCTAGACAGTAACAAATACATTTCTCTAGCGGAATACCAGTACCAGTTAGTTACGAATCCTTATCTAGGGAAACCTTTTGGTATTCCAAAATTTCACAGAAATGACTATGACCCAACGTTCAGACTTGTCTCTAATAAACAGACTAAAACTGAAAATATTTGAGTGTATGTATGTGTATATATATATATATAATATATATATTTTGATGGAGTTTTGAACCAGCTTGTACAGTCTACTGTGTTTTATATTAGACTCTTGAGGTTTCCTGGATGAACTTTAGAAGTCTATGATTGATTTCTCCAAATGCACCCTGGTTACGATGGGTATTGTTGCGCTGTACATGAACATACCCCATGGAGAAGGACTTAAAGCCTTTGAGATTTTTCTTCTTAGGTTCACAGAGTTCACAAAGAGCAGAGTTAACACTGATTAGTCTAACAGCAGCAGTTTTCAAAAACTTTTTTTTTATTTTAATAAAACGGTATACCAACTGGTGAAAGATGTATCAATGGGGTCTGAAATGGCCCCAGCTTTCGCTAACCTGGTGGTAGTCACATGGGAGTTAGAGACTCGAATTTTTCTTCCTGGCTTCAGCATTATTCGCCTCTATAGGTGTTTTGGTAATTTTTTTTGTATGGGAAGGTTCTATAACTGATCTGAACATTTTTTATTCATGTACTTTTCAACAGCATCTGCTGTCTGGACTTCGTAGTTTCTGCTTGCAGATCAGAAGTCTCTTCCTTGGACACCACTTTATCAGTGAAAGAAAATTCTGGCACACTGAGTTCCAACGCGTTTAGAAAAAACACCTACAGAAACGACTTCTTAGACTTAAATAGGCAACATCCTTTTTTTGTTAAGAAAAATGTCAAGGGTCAGTTTATCAGAGTTTGCAGAATTATCAGTGATGAAGAGATCTTTCGTACAGAATGTGAGTTTGTCTCAAATGTTCTTCAGTAGACATTACCCATGACAGCTTATACAAGACATTTACAGTGAAGTGGCCTTAAAAAGAGACACAGACCCATGCTATTATATGGGTTTGAAAACAAGAATAAAAAAGACCATATTAGGCAAAATACTGATAGAAACTGCAGCTTCCCTTTACCCATCTGCAAGGACATGGCAGCCATCAGGAAGGTAATCTGCAAGAACTGGAATATTATTAAAGCCCACAATTTTTTGAACAATCCTTTAGGGATGAAACCTGTGTTTACATACAAAGAAACAGCACCACTTTGAAAGCGTCCTTTAAATATAATCTGCACTATTTATTAAGCCAGTAAAGGAAGTGGTCGTGGCATGTTAAATTGTGTTAAGTGTATAGTGTGCTCTCTAATGTACACAGGAAATATATATAAAATTGTACACTGTAATTTCCTTCTCTCAAGACATTTTGATTGCCATTCCTCCATGGTAGTTTACGCCGCGGTCTGTAACACCTGTCCTGCATTTTCACTGGGAAAACGATCAGTAGGCTTTCTTATCAAGTTAAGAAAAATTTGGCTGCTATTAGGAAATAAAGATGAAACCAACACGTTAGAACGGCACAGTACTAGATGTCATGACTACTGGTTTCAAATTTCTAGATCTGAAGTAGTTTACTTTATTTGATTTTCAACTTGTGGGTCCTCGGATCTATATTGGACCCGATATGGCCACATTTTCCAGCTATGGCTCCGAGCTCCATGCTCTTCCCTTTACTCATAATGCCCCTGTTTCCCTTCTCCCTTCACATTTCGTTTGCCACCTGAGAGGAAGCAGCATGGTCCGAGCTCCATTGCAGTTTTACAGCATAAAAGTTTAACTTTTGTATTTTTCTAGCTATCCCTCTTATTTCTAACCTTTTCTGTACCTTCACTGGTTGTACGTAATTGTTTTCTGGCAGGCTTTTCTATCATCCTCCTCTCTTTTCTTGTGTGTGTGTGTGTGTGTGTGTGTGTGTTGCTTGAACAGGCTAAGGCATGGCAGACGCCCCAAAGCCTGGGTTCAAGAGATGCACAGATTGTGGCCATAAGCTTTCCTCAGCGGATGGCCACACTGTTTGTTTGGGGGTGGCTCACCTCTAGTCCCCCTGTCCTTTTTGAGCTGGGTTTAAACCCAGAGCTCTTAAGGACAGGAGGGACAAACTTATTGTTAAGGACATGCTGCTCTCCACTGCTGGGACGGCCATCCCTTCTCCTGCCAAGAAAGTGGCGGCTGCTGCTTCATCTTCCCCTTCCACTGCCTCTGGACTCACCCTCCCGCTAAGAGGCTTTAGGAAGGGGATAAGGTCAAGAAGGACCAGCCTCGCAAGCCCCCCCTGACCTCTCGTTGCAGGCTGGTCCCCAAGGTTCTCCCCTGAGCCTGAGGTTCTGGTTAGCCGGTCACTCCCCTAGGCCCTCTCCCGGCCCACTTCGGTGGTGTCCTCCCGCTCCATCCGGAGCCTTTTATAAGTAGAGATTGACAAGATGATGCGGATATTTATCCGCACTCAAATACAGATGGGGGTCTTTGCCAGGGCCTTCTCCCACCGGAGTGGGCAACTTCCAACCAATATTCAGACGTATTACTTCTCCAATCTGACCCCCTGTTTCAGAGCTGTTGGATCCAAGGACGGTCGTAGTCGAGGGGTAGGTGCCGATAGTACAGTGTACCTCAACGCTGGCCAGTGCCCTGAGTGTTGGATTCGAGCTCTCGGAGCAGTAGCCTCGGGGTCAGATCTGAGGGGGTGTTCTGTGCTTCAAGTTTGTTGGAGAGAAGCATCCCTCTAGTCTCCTAGAGTCTCTTCTCCGACTCCCCGGTCGAATCAGGGGGTAGCGACTTCCACCAGTTCAGCCCAGGATGTCCATTCCCCCTCTACATTCATCATAGTGGAGAGGGTTCTCGCATGGTCGAGGCCTCTGACTATTTTGTCTTTGGAGTCTGTCCAGACCCCCTCTGGTCTTGAGTGTAGGTCTGACCATTTTGCCCCCTCAGGGATAGCCCGTAGCTGTAATGCTCCAGGATGTTCTGACCTTGGAACAACCCACTTCTGAGACCTCCCCAGAGAGCCTTTCTAAGGAGTCTCCCCCCACCACCGCCGCAAGCATACATGTAAAAGGAGGTACTTGGACTCTCCTCCAGAGTCCCTCACAGATGACACAGACCTGGATGAAGGGGAAAGTTCCCCAAGATCACCCACCGAGGATGTCTCCTTTGGAGACATCATGGAAATCCTACACCTAAGAGTGGGGTGGTGAGCCCCAAAACCAACCTCTGGTGAGTCCGTGTTTCTGGAGGCATTCGACTGGCCCGTCTACCTCTTGGGCCCCCCCCCCCGCTGATCCACTCATGCATTTGATTATATCTAGGGCATGGAAGGAGCTGGATACCATAGAGCCGATACCCAAGCACCCAGACAAGGTCCCGAGCCCTCCCACAGACAAACTACACTGGCACAAGGGGTCCCCTGTAGATGCGATGTGGGTGGCGGCGGCCACCAAGAAGGAACTCTCCCAAAAGAGTTCCACGGTCTATCCGCCTGACTGAGAATCGAGGACGGATTGCTTTGGGAAGCGAGTCTTTGCGTCAGTGACCTCCTGTGTGAGGGAGCTTAAGTACATGGCACACGTTATTCGACTGCAGAGAGATCTGGTCAAGGAAGTCATAGAGTCAACCCCAGGGTCCATGTCGGCAAAGTAAGATGTTAGATGCACGAATGGCCACCCTAAAATCTATGGCCAACACGTCCATGCATTTGCTCTCCCATGACACAGAGGGAGCCGCATGGCAGTGGGATCAGGCCTTGCCGTCTGGCGTCAAGCTTGGCTCCGCTTCTGTCCGTTCTCGGTGTCTTTCACCAACGCCCTTTTTGATAGATCTTCCCTCTTTGGGAAGACAGAAAAACATTAGTCCAGAGCGAGGAGGACAGGAAGACACTGTCTGCCGTTGGGGTCCGCTTTCTGTACCTCAAAGGTCCTTTTCCAGGAACCAGCAAAGCCTGAAGAAGACATGGTTCCGCAAGTCTCAGGTGTTTTCCTGGGGACACTTAGGACTCAACGTTCCCCAGAGGCAGAGGGGGATACGACAGATGCCGCCCTAGAGGCAGAGTGGGTCCTAGGAATTTCGGGTCCCGAGAACCTTTTTTGGATAAACCCGGGCAGCAATCCTGAAGGGTTCCCTGGCTGTCCATCTCTGGAGGCAGTCGGGGGTCGATTGTCGCTTCACCCACTAGCATGGGAGTCAATCACTACAGATCAGTGGGTGTTGCAAATCATATCCAGAGGATATTTTGTTCCCTTCAAGGATCCACCCCCTTCCAAAAAAACCCACCTGGACGTTCCACCCACACAGCGGGAGGAAGCAGTAGTACAGGTAGACTACCGAGAAAATGAGTCATTCAACTGGTCCCCCAAGACCAGTCCAGATCCGGGGTTTATTCCAGGTTCTTTTTAGTGCCAAAAAAGACAGGGGACCTGAGATCAATATTATATCTGTCCCAGTTGAACCTGTCAGTAACTAAGACAAAATTCCAGATGGTCACAATTCAATCTATTCTGCCTTATCTACAGGACAGAGACTGGATGTGTTTGATTGACCTCCAGGATGCATACTATCACATCAAGATGCACAGGCGCTCCTGGAGATTCCTTCACTTCCAGCTGGGAGCCAATCATTACCAATTTCGAGCCCTCCCCTTCGGTCTCACCACAGCCCCCCAGGTGTTTACCAAGGTAATGACAGTGGTAGCGGCCCACCTGAGGCTTCAGGGCATTCAGGTCTTTCTGTACCTAGATGATTGGCTCCTTTACTGCCCCCTTAGAGCATCTACTATGTCAGGCCAGGGACTCCTTCCTTCAGTTAGCCAACAAGTTGGGCATCACGTTCAACATGTACAAGTATGCCCTCCGTCTGGTCCAAGTTCTAGATTTCATTAGGGCACGGCTGGACACCATACAATCACAGGTGTTTCTCACTTCAGACAGGTTATGCAGCTTGAGGCTTGCATGTCTTACACATCCTTCAGAACCAGCTACCAACAGCCGAAGTGGTGTTAAGAGCTTTAGGGTCTATGGCAGCGACAAATCTCCCAATGGCATGCCTTTATATGAAGGTAATGCAGTGGACTGTAGCAGTACAGTGGTTGCTATTAGACCTTCCCCTTATCCTTCCCCGTGAGAATTTCAAAAGTGTGCATAGACTCCCTTTGGTGGTGGATTCAGTCCCCGGATCTACTCAAGGGCCATCCTTTTCAACCTCCTTTACCCCAAACAACGGTGACCACGGATGCCTCTCTACTTGGGTGGAGGGGTATTGTTCGGGAAGAACAGTCCAAGCACGTGGTCCTCTTCTGAGACTTGTCTACATATCAGTGTTCTAGAGATGAGAGCATTTCTTGCATTGCAGGCCCTCCTTGTTCATTTTCCTTTGGAAATGTTTGCAATTCAGAAGGACAACATGTCAGTGGTCTGGTATATCAACAAACGGGGGAATCAGATCTTATTCCTTATGTTGAGAGGCCATGAGAGTGTATGAATGAGCGATCTCCACCGGCCGTTTTCTGGTGGCAGCGCACATCCTGGGTCGGTCCATCATTTTAGCGCCAGTCTCAGCAGATCTATCCTGTTGACTTATGAGTGGTCTCTGAAGTCTTCAGTAGTGGAGAAGATCTTCCTTAAGTGGGGTTGTCCTTGCTGCGATCTCTTCACGTGTCCTTCCAACATGAAATACAGTGAGTTTTTCGCTCTTAACTTCCCCCTCCGGGGGAAGTCCCCAGAGATGCTCTGATTCATGCTTGGCCTCACTGGCTTCTTTATGCCTAACCTTCTCTTCCTCACATGTCAAAGTTTCTGCAGAAAGCCCAAAGGCTGTGGAGCACTGTGATCCTCATAGCCCCTTTCTGGCCTCATCAGGTTTGGTTTCCCTTACTCAGGTCTCACCTATTTGTTCCACCATGGATCTTGGATCCGGTTCCAGATCTGCTCTCACATTCCTCAGGGATTCCTCACCCAGATTTGGACAGTCTGAAGCTCACTGCTTGACTGACTGCTGTGGTTCCCATGATTCTTAGGACTTTCAGTCTATCTTCTCCCATTAAAGCCATTCTGGTGGCAGCTGATAAATCGTTCACCAGGAAAGTTGATCGGAGTAAATGGAAACGTTTTTCTATTTCGGCCATGGAGAGGTCTTTGGACCCTTCACTGCACCACTTTCAGCGGTATTAGATTTCCTAGCTAGCATTTTTCATCAGGGTGCTAGTTCCTCTATGGTGAAAGTTCAGCTAGCCGCCATTTCTAATTTTCATGTTTTGGGTAGGCATGTCTTCGTTGGCTTCTGATAAACTTTATAAGACCTTCCTCAAAGGTGCCTTTCTTCTCAGACTCCTGGTTAAGGACCCCATTAATCCACGTGACCTCACTTTGTTGTTGCAGGCATTGATTTCTCTTTACTTTGAGCCTGCAGCATCTTTGGATCTGCAGTTTTTGACCTGGAAAACTGCCTTTTTGGTTACTATCACATCTGCTGGAAGGGTATCGGAGCTTCAAGCTCTTTCTATCAACACCCCTTACATGATCTTTCACAAAGATAGTGTCCCTACGCAGTAACCCGTCCTTCCTTACCAAGGTAGCTTCGGAAGTCAATATAAATTAGATTATTTTACCAGTATTTTTTCCCGAACTACCAGAACAAAGGGTAATACAGATTGCATTTACTTGGACGTACATAGGCAGTTGAGGTTTTGTCTGCACAGGACTAAACCTTTCCGCAAGTCTGATCAGCTGCCTTTCTTGGGTAAACCTGTCTCAAAAGTGACTATTGCTCGCTGGATTTCACAATACATTGACCAGGCTTATTCAGGTAGAGGTTTGTCTCTTCCAGGAAAAGTGAAGGCTCATTCGACCCGATATATGGCTACGTCAGCGGCCTTTTAGTCTCTGGTCTCTTTGGATGATGCTTGTTAAGCTGCGACCTGGGCCTCATCTCATACCTTTATCTCTCATTATAAACTGGATTTGATTTCTAGGAGTAGAGTATCCTTTGGCTCTGTGGTGCTCCAGAATAGCCTTCAATGAGGGCCTCCCTAGAGTTGGGTACCTGGGAACTCTGTCCCACAGGTTGAAGATCAAATGAAGTAAACGTCAGATAAAGAAGTTATGTACTCACCGTAATGTTCCATCTGAGTAGTTCTACTTCATTTGTCTGCAGCCACCCCCCTCCTTCCCCCTAACCTTATTCTTTGGGATTCGACTTGTCCTTTGTACCGGACAATTGTTGCTGGGATCTTTGGCTCTGTCAGGGCTAAAGTTCTTTTGTGATGTTGGTGTTGCTGGATAAGGTGGTGGTAGGTCGGGCATCTGTTATAGGCTAGGCAGCAAACTTGATCTGAAGGGCGAAAGGAAGACGGGGCATTATGGGTAAGGGGAGGAGCATGGAGCTCGGAGCTGTAGCTGGAAAATGTGGCCGTGTAGGACCCACAGATTGAAGACAAATGAAGTAGAAGTACTCCGATGGTACATTATGCTGAGTACATAACTTCTTTTTTTAAGAACAGATTGATCATTTTTTGGTGACTTTGACACTTTTCTGCAGCTAAAAGAACTCTATTAGCAGTTACTTTTAAATGCTCAGATGCTTACGGGGCTCTATCATAACTTGAATCTCAAATGTGAACTACGCTGGTTTGCGTGAGCCTATTTGGACACACCACATTCTTTTTGATTAGCTACTGTATTTACAGCTGGTTGTTTCTAGATTGCTGATGAGCTAATTTCTGTTTTGACATGTTTCTGTTGGGTATTGATGTCAACCATTTTTAAACCGTGTGCACTTATTACTTACTACACAGTTTTACTTTACACACACAAATTCTTATACATGTATATACACACATACGCACACACACACACACACACATATATATATATATATATATATATATATATATATATAAAACACCAGACTCTGTGATTGTGCCAGGTTTACCAGCAATAAACAGTACTCAAGAAAAAGCCAGCACAAAAAAACATGCTGAAAGGAATAGATGCATAGCTCAACTGTAATGGCTGACAGGCCAAGTCACCTCAACAGCAAACCAGGTTTCGCCTTAGCATCATCAGTGCATGTATTTGGAAGTGCCCTCCCTTTCTTTATACACATTCACTTAAAGCATCATTCAGCTATATGTCATAAATACACCAATTCCACATAAAATAAATTGGTAAAGCAACATTTTTTACACATAATGCAGCATGTGAAATGGATTTTGCCATCATTATCCATTTGAAAAAAAAATTACATTTTATACACTAAAAATTTATTTCCATAAATTATAATGTAAATTACCAGTGATCATTCAACCCCGTTTTAAATAGGGCTCCCAGATTAACTATCCATTGTCGTTCTTTTTTTCATAAGAAATTTGTGTTTATGCATAATTGCTAAGTTATCACCTACCACCTTATCTATACCCAAGAAAAGAAAATGTTCTGTAGGGTGTACCAATATGTGTTTGAATAATGCAGTTCTGTTTCGTCGACAATTTATATCACTCATGTGTAAAGTGATACGTTGCTTAAAACTGAGATGTTTGCCTTATATAGGAGCCACATTGGCATACTGCCATATAGACTACCCATTCTGTTGCACATGTAATCAAATGGTGGATGTCATACACTTTTGATGTATTAACAGAAGTAAATGATTTGTTCTTAGATATATGTTTACAGTGTATACAATGCCCACAATAGGTACTCTCTACTGCCATTGAATTTATCTTGCTTAACATATCCCTTTTTGAAACCTGACAGATGTTCTCGTATATTTCTGCCTCTTCTGAAACCAAAACTACAATCATTTCTTAACAATATGTCAAAAAATGGATCTTATGTGCCAATGTTTTGCTATAATTTGTCTAATCTTGAAAGTATTAGCCCCTTACTTAGTAATAAACTTGATGTGATCTTCTGTAGCATTAGTTTGTACTTTATCCTGCAATAGCTGACTTCTAGACTGGACCCTCGCTTGCTTTAATGCTTCCTCCACCAGTTTATGGTCCTACCCCCTAGCTAAGAATCTTGCTTTTAGTTCTGCCTGTACCCAAAACTCATCTTTGTTGGAGCAAATCCTTCTAATTCTAGTAAATTGGGCCTTCAGAATATTAGTAGCTATATGGTGGGGGTGACCACTGTTGGCATGTAATAGTGAATTTTTGGAAAAAGGTTTCCTGTGTAAAGTAGTATCCATTGTGCCATTCGTGGCTTTAATAACTTTCACATCCAAAAATTCAGCTGAGTGTAAATCAGTGTTACCACTAAAATTTATACCATATTCATTGGAATTTAAATAATCCACAAATTAATGCCACCTTTGGGTGTCCCCTGTCCAGATGACCCAGCAGTCATCCAGATATCTACGCCACATTTTAAGATTATCCATAAAATTATTTCTGCTACTATATATTATTTCACGTTCTAAAAAACCCATGAAAAGGTCAGCATGTTTGGGTGCAAATGTTATACCCATCGCTGTACCCTTTATCTGTAAGTACCATGCCTTGTAGTATGTGAAGGAATTATGCTCCAAAACCAATTTCAATAAAGTTAACAAAAATTCCATCTCATTCCACCTCATCATATCTACCAGATCCCCATCCAATATTTAACTGCTCTTATACCAGCATCATGGGGGTGCTGGTATACAGGGCACGCACATCGTGTGCCCATGTGTGTTTCTTTGGAAATCTGTAGATCAACAACAACAAAAATTGGTTTGTATCTTTTATACAGGCTGTAACATATACCAACAAAGGTTTAAGTTTACATTCCAGGTACTCAGACAATGGTTCTATCAAAGAACCACGACCAGCCACTGTTGGATGCCTTGAGGTGGCATCACTTGTTTATGTATTTTGGGTACCAGGTAAAAATACTGAGACCTAGGATCATCAACCTTCAATTGTATGGACAAAGCCTCAGTGATGACCTTGCCATAAACTGCCTGTTATAATGCTTCATCTATCTGTTCTTTAAAACCCCTTGTGGGGTCCATTGGAAGGCCACAGTAAGATGTGGCATCACTAAGGTGTTTCTCCACTTATCTATTGTAATCAAATCTACTCCACACTACTGTTGCACCCCCTTTGTCTGCTCTTGTTATAATCAGGTCATTGTTTTGTTGTAAATTCTTAAAGGCTATTTTCCCCTTTAGTCAAATTGTGCGTACCCTGTTTAAACACCTCATTTTGATTTATTTGTAACTTATGGTAATATCTGCCTTTCAAATACTTTAACCACCCCATTATATGGTGGTTGGAAGTTAGATTTCTTAAATCTAAAACTTTCCACTTCAGTATGAAGCGTGTCAAGGGGTGTGTGTGCAAAAAATATTTTAAATTCAAATTTCGACAAAAAGTATTTAAATCCTGAACTGCATCAAAATGTGACACATAAGTGGTAGGTTACATATTCCAAGCCTTTATTCAAGACCTTCATGTCCAATTCAGTAAATACATAATCAGGTTAACCATTGACTGGTTTTCAACCTCACAGGATTGAGTAGGAACCCTGGAGCCATCAACTCTGTTGCCAGCATCTCGTTGAATATTTCTTCCATTCCTTCTGTGCCTATATTTTCTGCCTCCCCTCCTAAAGACCCCCTAGACCTCTTGGGTCTGGGTGAAGTCACTATTTGGGGTTACATTCCTTCATTTTCAATATCTGTATTTGAATACCCTGATGACAACTCAGAATTGCTGGAAAAGTCTAAATTCTTTCTTAATATAGCTCTAGCTCTTTCATTTTGGTCTATTACTACTTTTTTGACTGTCAGTAAACCTGACAGTTCTCTACCTTTTTCCATGAATATGTAGTTTGATTTTTATAGTCATTAAGGTCTTTCTGATATTTTTTGGTCTTTCTTTCCTGTAGCTCTTTTTCATGTCTGTTTCTTTCACATAATTGGCTTTTTTATCCAAATAACTAGTTTCCATTGCATGACTAACAGTTTTTTCGTAGCATTCATTCAGCTTAGAAGACAACAGTACTTGTTCATAATAATCTACTAAAAGTGGCCTCAGGCAGCCCTTCGGTCGGCCGGATTCCAAAGTCTGGGTCTGGCCTCGGCTGATGTCGCACTTCACCCGACGTCATAGCTGCAGTTCTGCGGGTATAAAGGCATCAGCCGACGCCATTTTCCTCAGTCTTTCTTGCCGCGTGGCCAAGCAGAAGCTGTTCGCAAGTGCCGGTCGGTCAGAACCAGAGATTGCTACTACCGAAGACTTCTAAAAAGCTAAGTACCCCGTTGGGGACTCTTTCTTGCCTCAGCCGATGTCAGAAAAAGTGAATAACTGTTTAACTTGTGGGAAACAAATACCTCATAAAGATTTCCACTCTTACTGCCTACCTTGTTTAGGCCCAGACCACGACGTAGCAGCTTGTCTAGCCTGTGCTTCCTTCAACCGACGAACACTTAGACGTCGGTCGGAGTTTGCAGAGGAGTTTTTCGGCTCCGCTTTCGCTTATATCATGCCGTCGGAGACTCCGACTTCACATTTAGCTAAAAAGCGTAAGGAAAAGGACCGACACTCGCAGTCCGCGGTTTCGGCCGAAACCGCGGTTAAACCAACCGCGAGCGTCTCGGTTTCGGCTGAAGCCGAGTCCGCGGTTCTTCCTTCGGCCGAAAGCATGCCTCCTTCTACCGAGGCCTCTTCCAGCATGGCTGAATCTGCTACTGAAATTCCACCTGCTCTTACAGTTTCTCAGGATTTATCAGACACTATCCCCTTAGATGTATCTACTCCTGCACGTGGAGCTGCTAGGCCCCCTGCATCCATGTCAATTAAGGCTTTTGCCAGGGCTAAAGCAGCTAAATCTTCAAAGGCCAAGCCTGCTAAAGCCCCCTCTCACAGGCCTAGCTCTAGTACTCAAATGCTTAGTCTAGCAGAGGATCTCATTTCTTTGATCAGGGGAACCCAGTCTCACCCTGACAGGGCCTCTCACCCACCTCCAGAGAAGAGGCTTAGAGCAGAGCCCCCTGAGCCAGTTTCTTCAGATTATTCCTCTGATGATTCAGAACATACAAATCCTCCAGAGGGCCCTTATTCTCCATATGAGGACTCTGATGCAGAGGATTCCATACCTTCTGCCTCTCCTCCTGAGGAATTTTCTTTTGGGGAAACCTTGCATGCTATGAGGGAACAATTTCAATGGCAGGGACAGGATTTCTCAGACTCCAGGAAAAGGCTTAGGACCTTTTTACGTTTACCACAGCATAGGCCTTTAGCTATTCCTCCAGTACTTACAGTTGTGGATGATGCATTTACTGATGCCTGTACTGCCCCTGACTCACTGCCTCCGGCCCCTGCTAAGCCCGACAGATACTACAGGGTTCCGGACACACATTATCATTTGTATAAGGCTCCTATTGCAGATCCAGAAACTATTTCACAGGGCCCAAAAGCTGTAACAGCTGCCTCTGCCAATAAGCCTCCTAACTTTGAACGAGAATCTAGGGCATTGTTGAGATGGGGTAAAAAAGTTTATACTTCTGCTACTCTTTCGGCTAGGGCCTTAAACTGTCAATTCCACATGATTCAGTATCAGGAATTCCTGTTAGATCAGCTCACTAAAAAACTGTCCTCGCCTGAACCGTTAGACCGTAAGTCCCTTCAGGATTTGGTGCATAACACTCAGCAGGTCAGTAATCATTCCTTAAAATGCGGCTATGATGCACTGGAGGCTTCCTTTAGATCAGCTATGACTGGTACAGTGATCAGAAGGCATGCATGGTTAAAAGAGCAATCCTTACCAGACCATGTAAAGTCAAAGCTTCTAGATGCACCCATGGAAAAGCACAGTTTGTTTGGTTCCCCTGCACAGCAAGTGTTGAAGAAGGTGGAAGAAAAAGCTAAATCTGTCCAGACAGTCAAGGATTTCTTACAGGTCCAGCCTCCGAGGTTTAGTAGGAACTGGCCTTCCAAGAATTGGTCCTTTCCAGACACCACCAGAGCACAGAGGGGCAGAAATAGACGCCCTAGAGGCAGAGGTCAGTCCAGAGGTGCCTACAGGGGCGCCAGTGGCAGCCTAACAGCCAGAGAACTACTGCCACAGATCCAGCCACTACCACTTCTACAGGTCAATCACAGTGACTTGGCTCTGAAACCGCCTACCAGGGAACAACTGGCAGCACCCTTAGGCGGAAAATTAGCCTTATTTTCAGTAAATTGGCATTACATTACAGGAGACAAATGGATTTTACAGACAATAGACAAAGGCTACAGGTTTCACTTTCATACTCTTCCAAGGAAGAGAGGAATGCCAAACCTTCCTCCAAACCAAAGGACAAACGCTCTACAGCAAATAGACCACATGTCCTTCATGGATGCATCTGCAGTCATAACAACTGGGTTGTCCTGTCGTCAGGCAGCCCTTCAGTCGGCCGGATTCCAAAGTCCGGGTCCGGCTTCGGCTGATGTCGCACTTCACCCAACGTCATCTCTGTTGGTCTTCGGGTATAAAGGCATCAGCCGACGCCATTTTCCTCAGTCTTTCTTGCCGTGGCGCCCAAGCAGAAGCTGTTCGCAAGTGCCGGTCGGATCCAGAGATTACTTCTACTGAATACTACTTCGAAGACTTCTAAAGCTAAGTACCCCGTTGGGGACTCTTTCTTGCCTCAGCCGATGTCAGAAAAAGTTAATAATTGTTTAACCTGTGGGAAACAAATACCTCATAAAGATTTCCACTCTTATTGTCTGCCTTGTTTAGGCCCAGCCCACGTAGCAGCCTGTTCGCCTGTGCTTCTTTCAACCGAGACGCTTAGGTGTCGGTCGGAGTTTGCTGAACAGTTTTTCGGTTCTGATTTTGCGTACATTATGCCGTCGGATCCTCCGACTTCCCATTCTGCCAAAACGCAAAGATAAAGACCGACACTCATGTCCGCGGTTTCGGCCGAAACCATGGTTAAGCAAATCGAGTGTCTCGGTTTCGGCGAAACCGAAAACTGATCAAAGTACAGCTGAATCTATCTCTACAACTGAGGCCCCTGCTACCACTCTTGAATCGGCCTCAGAAATTTTAACCACTACGGTGGTTGCCACTGACTTATCAGACACCATTCCCTTGGATGTCTCTACCCCAGCACGTGGTGCTGCTAGGCCTCCAGCAGCCATGTCCATTAAGGCCTTCGCCAGGGCTAAAGCAGCCAAGACTACTAAACCAGTGCCTGTTAAACCCCCTACAACTAGGCCCTCCTCTTTTTCTCAAATGCTTACTCTGGCAGAAGATTTGATTTCATTAATTAGAGGATCTCAATCTCACCCAGACAGGGCCTCTCAGCCCCCAGAGAAGAGACCTAGGGCAGAGCCCCCTGAGCCAGTGTCATCTGATGATTCTGCAGATGAATCAGACATAACTGACCAGCCAGAGGCTCCTTTCTCCAAGTTTGAAGACTCTGATGCTGAAGAATCCATTCCAGCTGCTTCCCCACCAGAAGAATTCTCCTTTGGGGAAACCTTACATGCCATGCGAGAGCAGTTCCAATGGCAGCAACAGGATTTTTCAGACTCCAGAAAAAGACTTAGGACCTTTCTGCATCTTCCACAGCACAGGCCCTTAGCTATACCTCCTGTTCTCTCTGTGGTGGATGATGCTTTCAATGATGTCTGCTCCGCACCAGATTCTTTACCTCCAGCCCCTGCCAAACCAGACAGATTTTACAGGGTGCCAGACACTCATCACCACCTTTACAAGGCCCCACTTGCAGACCCCGAAACTATATCCCAGGGTCCCAAGGCAGTAGCCGCGACCATAGCTAAAAACCCTATTCCTTCTGAAAGGGAAGCAAGGTCATTAGACAGATGGGGCAAAAAGGTCTACACTTCAGCTACTCTCTCAGCTAGAGCCTTAAACTGTCAATTTCACATGATACAATACCAAGAGTTTATGCTTGATCAGTTAACTAAAAAGCTAACCACTGATGAATCTCTTGATAAGAAATATGTATTAGAAATGGTAAATAACATACAACAGGTTAGTAACCATTCCTTAAAATGTGGCTATGATGCACTGGAGGCTTCATTTAGATCAGCCATGACTGGCACAGTGATAAGAAGGCATGCATGGCTAAAGGAGCAAGCTTTACCGGATCATGTAAAAGCAAAGTTGCTAGATGCCCCTATGGATAAGACAAGTTTGTTTGGTACACCTGCCCAGCAGGTTATGAAGAAAATGGAAGAAATGGCAAAATCTGTTCAAACGGTTAAAGATTTCTTGCAGGTTCAACCCCCAAGGTTTAGCAGGAACTGGCCTGCCAAAAATTGGTCCTTTCCTGACTCCACAAGATCTCAAAGGGGCAGGAATAGACGTTCCAGAGGCAGAAACCAATCCAGAGGAGGTGCCTACAGAGGACGACAGTGGCAAGGTAACAACAGAGGCACAGATACAACCACTGCCACTACATCAACACAACCACAGTGACTTAACCCTAAATCCGCCTACCAGGGAACAAATAGCAGCTCCTCTGGGCGGAAAGTTAACCTTATTTTCAAAGAACTGGCACTATATAACAAAGGACAAGTGGATTTTACAAACCATAGATCAAGGTTACCGGTTCCACTTCCACACTTTACCAGTCAAAAGAGGAATGCCAAATCTACCTCCAAATCAAAAAACAGAGGCTCTACAACAGATAATACAGTTAGTAAACATGAGAGCTGTGGAAAGAGTGCCAACAGCAGAGCAAGGAAAGGGGTTCTACTCCAGACTATTCCTAGTTCCAAGAAAGGAAAAAAGTTGGAGACCAATTCTCGACCTGTCCACCTTAAATACATACATCATTGTCCCAAAGTTCAAAATGCTGACCCTACAGCAACTTCTTCCCATGCTGGGCAAGGAGTGTTGGCTGGTAACTCTAGATCTCAAGGAGGCATACCTGCACGTCCCCATTCGACCAATCTGCAGAAGATACCTCAGATTTCTTGCAGGATCAGAGCACTATCAATTCTCAGCATTGCCCTTTGGCTTATCTACTGCCCAGAGTATTCACAAAATGCCTGGCATCAGTAATCGCCATTGCAGACTACAGGAATTCAAATTTACCCATACCTGGACGACTGCCTGCTACAAGGGGACAACAAAAGCAAGCTGACAACAGATTTACAAAGGGTCATTTACTTGCTACAAGCACTGGGATACACAGTCAATTTACAAAAGTCAAGGCTGATACCATCCCAAACAAGGACATTCTTGGGCGCGGAATTGGACACAGTAAAACAAATGGCATTCCTAACTACAGAAAAACAAAAGAACTCCCTCTTTACTTCTTGGCACTAACAAAACTGAACAAGTTAACAGCAAGAAAAGTACTGCAGGCCTTGGGCTTCATGGCATCATGCATAATCTTGGTCCCACTTGCCAGACTGCATATGAGAAAACTACAGTGGTACCTAAAGAATTTATGGTCCCAACACAGGCACAGCCTAGAAACAGAAATCCCACTAATTCCATGCTTAAAACAGGAGTTCCTATGGTGGGCTCAGGCATGCCAGTCAAACCCAGGGCTACCCTTTCGCAGATGTCAAGCAAGCCAGACCATCACAACAGACGCTTCAGACCTAGGATGGGGGCCCACATGCTGGACAAATGCGTGCAAGGATTGTGGACACAGGATCAACTTCACCTGCACATCAACCTAAAAGAAATGCTGGCAGTAAAACTGGCAATCCAAAATTCAGACCATTTCTCAAAGAAGGCCAGTTGATGATAAGGACAGACAACACCACAGTCATGTGGTACATCAACAAACAGGGAGGCACTCATTCATACCCCTATGCAGAATGACTTTGGAGCTGTGGAACCTGGCACTCAGCTACAACATCCAGTTACAGGCAATATTTGTACCGGGAAAAGAAAATACTCTAGCAGACATATTAAGCAGAACCACATCGGATGCCCACGAATGGAAGCTGCACCCGGACATCTTCAGGACCATCTCAAAGAAATGGGGAATGCCTCAGATAGATCTATTCGCATCACCTCTCAATCACCAGCTCAAAAAATTTTGCACAAGGACATTCCACCCACTAGCATGGAAAGTGGATTCGCTCTCCTTCAGCTGGAAAGGCCTAACAGCATATGCATTCCCACCTCTTCCTTGATACACAAAGTATTACTAAAAATCAAGGAAGAACGTCCAAGGATAATCCTGATAGCTCCAAACTGGCCAAGACAACACTGGTACCCACTGCTGAGGAGCATGTCTCGGAACAATATGTGGCCAATACCCCTGATGCCTTTGATGTTAACTCAGAACAACTACAGCATCATACATCCAAACCTAAAAACGTTGCAACTGACTGCATGGAACATCACATAGCAGCAGCTAACCCAGAACTTTCACAAAGAGTTAAAGACATTATTCTTGAAGCACGCAGACCTTCAACAAGAAGGAACTATGCTGGAAAATGGAAAAGGTTTGTCATTTGGAGTACTGAAAGAGGAAAAGATGTGTCAAACATAGATATGCCTAACATTCTGGAGTATCTGGCCGAACTTCTTCATTCAGGCCTGTCCTACTCCTCCATCAAGATACATGCATCAGCTATTTCAGCAGAATACAGCTTTGATCCACCTGTTTTTTCACACCCTTTGCTCAGGCAGTTCCTCAGAGGAATCAAGAATATAAAACCTCCAAGGAAACCACCATTACCAGCTTGGGACTTAAACTTTGTGCTGGAAAAGTTGACACTATCACCCTTTGAACCAGCAGCAACAGCAGACCTACAACACCTGTCATGGAAAACTGCTTTCCTACTGGCAATTACTTCAGCAAGGAGGGTTTCAGAACTACAGGCCTTAATGGCAGTGCAACCCTTCCTAATCTTCCACCAAGATAGAGTGTCCATGAGGACTAATCCTACATTTATGCCTAAGGTAGTATCCAGAGTGTCTTTAAACCAGGCAATCCACCTACCTACCTTCTTTCCCAACCCACAAAACAGAGGGAAAGAATACTGCATACCTTGGATGTACATAGACAGCTACGCTACTACTTGGACAGAACAAAAGTAGCAGAAAGACTGACCAACTTTTGTAGCCTATGCAACAGGAAGGGAAGGAAAAGCTATTTCCAAACAGACAATCTCCAAATGGATAGGAAATTGCATACGATTCTGTTACTCCTTCCATGGAAAACCAATTCCACAGAACATAAGACCTCATTCTACAAGGGCAACAGCCACTACCACAGCCTTCTTACGAGGAGTGGCAACCAAAGACATTATTGAGGCGGCTACTTGGACCTCCGTGCATACATTTGCCAAGCATTATAATTTGCCTCTTTATTCCAGATCCCGAGCAGGGTTTGCCACTGCTGTACTGCAAGGGATCCTAAACACACCATAATCTAGTTTTATCCTCCTCCCGTAGTTGGCTATGGTATTCTACCCAGTTGTTATTACTGCAGATGCATCCATGAAGGACATAGTACAGTTTTGTACCTACCATAAATGTAGATGTCCGAACTGGATAGCATCTGCAGTCAGGATTACCCTCCCTCCTTCCCCTCTGTGGTACTCCTAGGGTGTTTACCCTCCTAATAGCTAGCTGGTGGGGAGTCTTTTATGGTGTATTTGTTTGTATATATGTACATACATGCTTATTTTTGTGTTTACCTCTATCTTTTTGGAAACATTGGCATCTCTCCAAATTTTAGCCTCCAAGAGGGCTACTGGCATCTGGGGCAAGAAACACTGAGGAAAATGGCGTCGGCTGATGCCTTTATACCCGAAGACCAACAGAGATGACGTCAGGTGAAGTGCGACATCAGCCGAAGCCGGACCCGGACTTTGGAATCCGGCCGACTGAAGGGCTGCCTGACGACAGGACAACCCAGTTGTTATGACTGCAGATGCTATCCAGTTCGGACATCTACATTTATGGTAGGTACAAAACTGTACTTTACTAAGGATGAGAGCTATAGAAAAGGTACTGGCTATGGAACAAGGACAAGGGTTTTATTCAAGGCTTTTCCTAGTACCAAGAAAGGAAAACCAATGGAGACCTATCCTCGACCTGTCCGCTCTAAACACATATCTCATTGTTCCAAAATTCAAAATGCTGACCCTACAGCAACTTCTTCCCATGCTGGGCAAGGAGTCTTGGCTGGTGACTCTGGATCTCAAGGAGGCATACCTGCACGTCCCCATACGACCAAATTGCAGAAGATACCTCAGATTTCTTGCAGGATCAGAGCATTATCAATTCTCAGCATTGCCTTTTGGCTTATCTACTGCGCCCAGAGTATTCACGAAATGCCTGGCATCAGTAATTGCTCATTGCAGGCTTCAGGGAATTCAAATTTATCCATACCTGGACGACTGCCTGTTACAAGCGGACAGCAAAGACAAAGTAACAAAAGATTTGGAAAAGGTTATTCACCTGCTGCAAGCCCTGGGATACACAGTCAACACAAAAAAGTCAAGGCTGATACCATCCCAAAGGATAACCTTCCTGGGTGCAGAACTGGACACATCAAACCAGATGGCATTCCTCACGGCAGAAAAACAGAAGCAGCTACCACTCTATTTCATGGCATTAACAATGCAGAACCAGCTAACAGCAAGGAAAATCCTGCAAGCCCTGGGTTAACATGGCATCCTGCATTATAATAATTCCACATGCCAGACTACATATGAGGAAGTTACAATGGTACCTGAGGAATTTATGGTCCCAGCACAAGCACAGCCTAGAGACCCAAATTCCAATAATTCCATGCCTGAAGCAAGAATTCCAGTGGTGGGCCCAGGCCTGTCAATTGAACAAAGGACTGCCCTTCCACAGGCCTCACCCAA
>NC_056743.1:486116954-486131954 GCF_019279795.1 Protopterus annectens | reverse complement strand
CAGGTCAAAGCAACGGGGTGCTTCTACCTCCAAAGTTGGAGAAGACAAATCACAACCATACAGGAAACGGTCCCAATGACTTCCCCCTGCCTGCACCAAGCACTTATGTCATGGCAGCACCCTTAGGGCGAACATTAGCACTTTTTTCCTCAAATCTGGCACATTATAACCCAGGACAAGTGGATTCTGAATATCGTGTCACAAGGCTACAAGTTCCATATCCATACCCTGCCAAAGGCAAACGGCTGGCCAGACCTGCCAAAAGATCAGTGGGCAGAGGCACAAAAACAAGTCTCATCCCTCATGGATATGGGGGCCATTCAACAATTACCAGAGCAAGAGCAGGGACAAGGATTTTACTCGACTGTTCTTGGTACCCAGAAAGGACAAGGACTAGAGGCCAATACTGGACCTATCTATTCTGAACACATTCCTGGATATACCAAAATTCAAGATGTTGACTTTGCAGCAGCTTCTGCCCATGCTGGGCAAGAATGCTTGTCTTGTGACTTTAGACCTAAAAGAGGCATATCTGCATGTCCCAGTCAGACAAATATGCACAAGATACCTCAGATTCAAGGCAGGTTCAATGCATTACCAATTTTCTGCACTGCCCTTTGGCTTTTCTACTGCGCCCAGGATCTTTACAAAGTGCCTGGCACCAGTAATTGAATTCTGCAGACAAAGAGGAATACAAATGTATCCTTACTTGGACGACTGTCTAATTCAAGCAGAGAACAAGTACATTCTTCTACAACATCTGGCATTTGTGAAAAGACTTCTAACATGCCTAGGGTACACAGTCAGTGAAAAGAAATCAAAACTAGTACCCTCTCAATAGATAATATTCCTGTGTGCAAGCTTAAATACAACTGCCCAGATGGTTTATCTCACGCCAGACAAACAAAGGCAACTGACTACCTATTTCAAAATGTTGGCAACAAAGGTCCAGTTATCTGCAAGAAAAATTCTGCAGGCTTTGGGCTTCATGGCATCCTACTAGTTCCATATGCAAGACTGCATATGAGGAAACTTCAGTTGTACCTAAAAAGTGTTTGGACTCAACATTGCCACAGCCTGTAAACTATGAATGTTCATAGTGTTTCACTGTTGCAGTCATTACACGTGGGTTATCCTGATGGCAGGCGACCCGAGTTCCAAAGTCTTGGTCTGGCGTCGGTTGCTCTTGCTTCTTCCCTGATGTCAGTGGTATAAAAGTTGCAACTGACGCCATTTTCTTTAGTCTTTCTTGCCGCGCGGTGCCTGAAGCAAAAGCAGTTGGCAAGTGCCATTCGGCCGACTCCTGAGATTTTCAAAATTGAGTTTCAGAACCGAAGTCTTCAGTAAAGCTAAGTACCCCGTTGGGGAAACTTTTTCTTGCTCCAGACCAATGTCAGTAAAAGTTAATTGTATTTCTTGTGTGAAGCAAATACCTCATAAGGATTTTCACTCTTACTGTATTCCTTGCCTAGGCCCTGACCACGACGTTACTAGTTGTCGGTTTTGTGCTAGATTCAATAAATGCACTATTAAACGTCGGTTTGATTTTGCTTTACATTATTTTGGCCGAAGGTTTAATTACATAATGCTGTCGGAACAACCGATGACCGGAACTTATAAAAATCGCAAAGACAAAGAAAAGGACAGGCATCCGAGGTCCAAAACCTCTTCTAGGCCAGTCGCCGGTTCTCAGTGAGGTGCTTTTGCAGCCCCTGACGCACGTTACCTCAGAGCCACAGGCCGTAAGCGACAGCCACGTGGAGACACCGAGGCCTGTGAAAACTCGAGGTATTGGGCCTACGGAATCTATACCGTCAGATGGGTCTGGAGCCGCTGAGAAGGCATCGGCTTCTGAGGGTGTTTTCAGAACTCCACAGCTTACAATTAAGCCCACTACAGCAGCAAAGGCAAAGTCAAAACACCATTAAAGACAAGGAAACAAGTACAGCATTCTCCAGAAGAGTCATCCATGCCAAAGAAACAAATGCTTAAAATGGCCGAAGACCTAATTACCTTAATCAGGGGTTCCCATTCCCCTCCTGACAAAAGGCCTAGGCAAGACACTGATTATGATTCCTCTGACCAGGTTTCCATTTCCTCTGATCAGGGATATTCTCTCCTTCCCTATGAGGACTCTGATGCAGTAGAGTCCATATCTTCAGCCTCTTCACCTGAGGATTAGTCTTTTGGGGAAACCCTGCACACCATGAGGGAGCATTTCCATTGGGAGAGCCAGGATTCTTCAGAATCCAAGAAAAGGCTCAGACACTTCCTATTATTGCCTCAACACAGGCCCCTGGCTATCCCCCTGTGCTTGATATTGTGGATGATGTTTTTTCTGAATCCAGCCTATCTCCTGATTCCTTACCCCCTGCACCAGTCATGCCAGACAGGTACTACAGGGTCCCTGACTCTCACAAATTTCTTTACAAAAACCCCGCTGTGGACCCAGAAACAATTTCTCAGGGTCCTAGAGGGGTTAAGGCTTCCACTGCTAAAATACTGTACCCTCGGATAGAGATTCCAGAGCTCGGGACAGATGGGGGGAAAAAGTTTACACTTCTGCTGCTTTAGCTGTAAGAGCTTTAAACTGTCAGTTTCACATGCTTAAATATCAACAGTACCTCATGTCATTGTTAAAGTAGAAAATGGTTTCAAACACAAAGTCCTGACAGTAAGGAAATGCAGGATTTATTGCATGCAGTTGAACAAGTGGGAAAGCATACTCTGCAATGTGGTTTTGATTCATTAGAGGCTTCTTGTAGAGCTGCAGGTACAGGCTCTGTTATTCAAAGGCATGCTTGGTTGAAAGAACAAAGTTTACTTGACCATGTTAAAGTAAAATTATTGGATGCTCCATTACAGCATGATACTTTGTTTGGTGTTAAGGCAGAAGAGGTGTTAAAGAAAATGGAGGATAAAGCAAAGTCAATGTAGACAGTGAAAGATTTCTTACAGGTTCAGCCACCTAGATTTAGTAGAAACTGGCCTTCAAAAAATTGGTCCTTTCCAGTGTCAGACGCCCAAGAGACAGATCTCAACCCCAAGGCTCCTACAGACCTAAACAATGGGGTGCTTCAGCACCCAAAGGAGGGGAAGATAAATCACAACCTTATAGGAAACCGTCCCAATGACTTCCCTCTGCAAATGCCAAGCAATTACCTTTTGACAGCACCTCTAGGGGGAAAGTTGGCACTTTTCTCAAGAAATTGGCACATGATCACCCAGGACAAATGGGTGCTGAATATTGTTTCTCAGGGTTACAGGTTCCACTTCCACATGCTTCCAAAACCAAAAGGTATGCCAGACCGGCCACAAAACCAATGGGCAGAGGCACAAAAACAGATTGCTGCTCTTATGGACATGGGAGCAATTCAAAAAGTTCCACAGCAAGAACAGGGCCAGGGATTTTACTCTAGACTTTTCTTAGTACCCAGAAAGGACAAAGACTGGAGACCAATACTGGACCTGTCAATCCTAAATACTTTATTTAGACGTTCCAAAATTCAAAATGTTAACACTACAGAAACTTCTGCCCATGCTGAGCAAGAAGGCTTGGGTAGTTACTTTGAACCTCAAGGAGGCATACCTGCATGTCCCAATCAGACAATCCTGCAGAAGATACCTCAGATTTATAGCTGGCTCAATGCATTACCAATTCTCTGCACTGCCTTTTGGCTTATCTACTGCGCCCAGGGTCTTCACAAAATGTCTGGCACCAGTAATTGCATTTTACAGACAAAAAGGAATTCAAATATATCCCTACTTGGACGACTGCCTTATTCAAGCAGAGAGCAAGGACATTCTTCTAAAGCATCTGGCGTTTGTAAAAAGATTGCTAATTTGCCTAGGGTACACAGTAATCGAAAAGAAATCAAAACTAGTGCCCTCTCGAGAGAATATTCCTGTGTGCAAGCTTAAGTACAACTGCCCAGATGTCTTAACTCACGCCAGACAAGCAAAGGCAATTGACTCATTACTTTCAAATGGCAACAAAAACTCAGCTCCCTGCAAGAAAAATTCTGCAGGCCCTGGGCTTCATGGCATCCTGCATTCTACTAATTCCATATGCAAAACTGCATATGAGGAAACTACAATGGTATCTCAAAAGTGTTTGGACTCAGCATTGTCACAGCCTGGAGACGATCATAACTTTAATTCCCTGTCTACAACAGGAGTTTCGATGGTTTTCCCAGGCCTGCCACCACAACAAGGGACAGCCTTTCACCTTACCCACAGCCAGGCAGACAATAACAACGGATGCATCGGATTATGCCTGGGGAGCACATATGGCAGGAAAATGTATTCAGGGCACGTGGGCCAAGGAACAAATGCATATTCACATCAATCAAAAAGATATGCTAGCTGTACAGAATGCCCTGACAACTTTCAAGGACCTAATACATCCAGGACAGCTATTAATAAAGACTGACAATACCACAGTTATGTGGTACATAAGCAAGGGGGCACACATTCCTACCCCCTATGCAGACAAGCCATTACTTTGTGGAACACAGCACTGACCTATCAAGTACATCTGAAGGCACAATTCCTGCCAGGAACAAAAAAATACACTGGCAGACGAACTAAGCAGAAATCTCATGGATCCTCATGAATGGAAGCTAAATCCACAAGTGTTCAGCATGATAACGAGGAAATGGGGACGCCCAGACATAGATCTTTTTGCCTCCCCTCACAATTACCAAATACAGAAATTTTGCACAAGAACTTATCACTCTCAAGCATGGAAAGTGGATTCTCTATCATTCAGTTGGAAAGGCCTGACGGTCTATGTCTTCACTCCAATGCCTCTTCTCACCAAGGTGCTACTAAAAGTCAGACAAGAAAGGCCAAAAATGATCCTGATTGCACCAGACTGGCCATGCCAGCACTGGTACCCAATCCTAAAGAGTATGTCACAAGGCCCAGCTTGTCTTCTACCTCAAATTCCTCCTCTTTTGACACAACAAAACAATCAGATTCTGCATAGTCAACTCAGAACCTTAAACCTGGCAGCATGGCAGATAATATACCCACCCATGCTGCACCTCTCTCTAAAGCTGTTATGGATGTCATCCAGTCATAATCTTATGCAGAAAAATGGAAAAAGATTCTGTGCTTGGAACCAGGCACAAGGGCTCGAACCACTTGTCCCTAACATACCTCAGATTTTACAATGCCTAACCGAGATGCTGGACAAAGGATTATCTTTCTCATCTATTAAAATTCATGCTTCTGCCATTTCTGCTCATTACAATACGGAACCTCCTATTTTTTCACATCCTCTACTACGACAGTACCTCAGAGGGGCAAAAAATATAAGACCCCCAAGGAGAGCACCAGTACCTACTTGGGACCTCAATTTTGTTTTAGAAAAACTCACACTGCCTCCTTTTGAACCAGCCAACACAGCTGATCTAATATTCTTGTCATGGAAAACTGCTCTGCTCCTAGCAATAACTTCAGCAAGAAGACTCTCAGAGTTACAGGCATTAATGGCTGTGGAACCTTTACTAATTTTTCATCAGGACAGTGTTTCTCTTAGGACAAACCCAACATTCATGCAAAAGTGGTCTCCAATGTGGCCTTAAACCAAACCATTCATTTACCTACTTTTTACCCAAATCCCCAGAATAAAGGGGAGAGACTTCTGCACACTTTGGATATACACAGGCAGCTACGATTGTACTTGGACAAAACAAAAGCTTTCAGAAAAACTGAGTAACTGTTTGTAGCATATGCTGCAGGATCACAAGGAAAGCCTATTACAAAGCAGGCAGTCTCGAAATGGATAGGACACTGCATCCGCTTCTGTTATGCACAACATGACAAATCAGTGCCTAAGGGCATTGGGCCTCATTCTACCAGAGCAGCAGCCACTTCAGCAGCTTTCCTCAGAGGAGTACCAACCAAAGACATTTTAGAAGCTGCAACCTGGAGCTCAGTGCACACTTTCACCAAGCACTATCACTTACCTCTCTACTCTAAATCCAGAGCAAACTTTGCCACTGCAGTCCTGCAGGGCTTGTTAGCCTCTCCAAATCCAATTTAGACCCAGTCATCCAACTTCAGCTTTGGGATTCTACCCAAGTGTAATGACTGCAACAGTGAAACACGATGAACATAGTACAGTTGTGTACCTACCATAAATGTAGATGTTCGAGTGTATTCACTGTTGCAGTCCAGGTTACCCACCCACCATACCGAACTTTTCTGTACTTCTCATCTCTATACTACCTATGTGGTGTATTTGCTTGTAGATGAAGGAAATGTTTATAGTAATATATGCATGTTTTTTGGCATAATTTTATCTTTCCAGCCTTCCTATCTGGGGGCACCTGACATCCGGGGCAAGAAAAACTGAAGAAAATGGCGTCAGTTGCAACTTTTATACCCCTGGTGCATTGACGTCAGGGAAGAAGCGACAGCAACTGACGCCGGACCAAGACTTTGGAACTCGGGCCGACTGTGGGTCGCCTGCCAGCAGGATAACCCAGGTGTAATGACTGCAACAGTGAATACACTCGAACATCTACATTTATGGTAGGTACACAACTGTACTTTACTGTCATTCCCTGCCTACAACAGGAGTTTCGATGGTGGGCAAAGGCTTGTCACCAAAACAAGGGGCAGCCATTCACATTACTCCCAGCCAGGCAGACACTAACAACAAATACATTGGATTATGCCGGGGGGGCCCACATGGCAGGAAGATGCATTCAGGGCACATGGACCTCAAACCAAATGCATCTACATATCAATCAGGAGGAGATGCTAGCTGTTCAAAATGCCCTGACAGCCTTCAAGGACCTACTTCACCCAGGACAACTACTGATAAAGATGGACAACACCACGGTCATGTGGTATATAAACAAGCAGGGGGGCACACATTCGTACCCCCTTTGCAGACTAGCCATGACTTTGTGGGACACAGCACTTGACTCATCAAGTACATCTGCAGGCACAATTTCTGCCAGGAAGGAAAAATACTCTGGCAGACGAACTAAGCAGAAACCTCATGGATCCCCACGAGTGGCAGCTGGATCCACAAGTCTTCAGCATGATAACAAGAAAATGGGGATGCCCGGACATAGATCTATTTGCTTCCCCTCACAACTACCAACTAAAAAGATTCTGCACAAGGATTTATCACAGACAGTCACGGAAAGTGGACGCCCTATCTTTCAGCTGGAAGAACCTACCAGTATATGCCTTTCCCCCATTGCCTCTCCTCCCCAAGGTACTCCTAAAGGTCAGACCAGAGAAGCCAAAGATGATACTGATTGCCCCAGGCTGGCCCCGCCAGTACTGGTATCCAATACTAAGGAACTTATCTCGAGGCCCAGCTTGGACCTTACCTCAAATACCTCATCTACTGTCCCAGCAAAACAGTCAGATCCTGCACAGCCAACTCAGGACTGTAAACCTGGCAGCATGGCAGATAATGTAGTCATGCAAAACACTCCTCTCAGTAAAGCTGTGATGGATGTCATTTTGGAAGCCAGAAGGCCTAGTACTAGAAAATCCTATGCTGGAAAATGGAAGAGATTCTGTGTTTGGAACTAGGCACAAGGAGCTGATAGAGCTGTGCCAAGTATTCCTCAGATTTTGCAATACTTAACTGAGATGCTGGACAAAGGCCTATCTTTTTCATCTATTAAAATTCATGCCTCTGCCATTTCAGCTCGTTACAATACAGAGCCATTAATCTTTTCGCATCCCTTATTAAAGCAGTACCTCAGAGGAGCCAAAAATTTAAGGCCCCCAAGGAGATTACCAATGCCTGCATGGGACCTCAACTATGTCTTGGAAAAACTCACCCTGCCTCCTTTTGTGCCAGCTGCTACTGCTGATATAAAGATTTTATCTTGGAAACCAGCTCTGCTTCTAGCAATAACTTTTGCAAGACGAGTTTGAGCTACAGGCACTCATAGCTGTGGAACCTTTCATCATTTTTTATCCAGACAGGGTCTCTCTGAGGACAAACCCAACATTTATGCCTAAGGTGGTGTCCAGTGTGGCTCTTAACCAAGCTATTCATCTGCCAACCTTTTATCCAAATCCACAGAACAAGAGGGAGAGAATTCTGCATTCTTTGGACATACACAGACAACTTAGATTCTACTTGGACAGAACCAAAGCTTTCAGAAAGAGCAGTTACTAGTGGCATATGCTGCAGGATCACAAGGAAAGGCTATCTCAAAGCAGACTATTTCAAAGTGGATAGGCCACTGCATTCATTTCTGCTATGTACACCTTGGCAAGCCAGTGCCTAAGGGCATTAGTCCACATTCAACAAGAGCTGCAGCCACTTCAGCAGCCTTTCTCAGGGGAGTACCTACCAAGGAGGCTGCTACTTGGAGTTCAGTGCACAACTTTACAAAGCACTATCATCTGCCACTCTACTCTAAGTCCAGGGCAGGCTTTGCCACTGCAGTTCTGCAGGGCCTCATAGCCGCTCCTAATGGTGTTTAGCTCTAGCCTCCCAACCATAGCTTTGGGACTCTACCCAAATGTAATGACTACAGCAGTGAAACACGAAGAACTTAGTACAGTTGTGTACACTTACCATAAATGTAGATGTTCGAGTGTATTCACTGTTGCAGTCCAGGATACCCACCCGCCATCCCCCTTTTTCTTCTGATGGAACCTATCTTTCCTTCTCTGATTTATACTACCTATGTGGTGTATTTGCTTGTAGATGAAGGTAAAGTTTATATTGGTGCATGCAATTCTATTTATATACATACATTTTGGCTACCCTTTTAGGGGGCACCTGACATCTGGGGCAAGAAAACTTAAGAAAATGGCGTCTGCTGCTACTTTTATACCCCTGACGACCTGACGTCAGGGAAGGGGCGACAGCAGCCGACGCAAGACCCTGGACTTTGGAATTCAGGCCGACTGAGGGCATCGTGCCAGCAGGATTACCCAAATGTAATGACTGCAACAGTGAATACACTCTAACATCTACTTTTATGGTAAGTGTACACAACTGTACTTCCCCCTGGCTTTTGCCACCCAAGAAAATTATTTTCCTGTGCCCCTGTCAAGCAGAGTCACAGAAGTGATCCCCACAGTGAATTTCCTGTTTCCCATCCAATTGTCAAGATTTCTCTTCGAGAGCTAATGAGGTGCTTTGCTTGACATGAATGGGTAGTCTGTTCCAGAGCATGGGAAGTCTCTTGGACAGGAACCCTCCAGCATGTTCTGTTTATTGTGGTGACAAGGTTTAGGTCCCTGGAGTGTGTGGCCCGGAGAGATTGGGATTTCTTTAAGTGCAGCATGTCCATCAGATCTGGGTTAGACATGGCTTTGTATCTTAGGCAGAGGTCGCCTCTGATTAGCAATATGCGATGGAGTAGAGCTGGAGTTTTTTTAGACTGTCTGCGTATGGCATTTGTTTGAGACCAGTAATCCTCTTGGTGAGGTATTTCTGTGGCCTTTCTAGTTGTTGTAGAGGTCTTGCGAGGTACATGCCAAATGGGGCATTGTACTCTATAATGGGTCTGATGAAGGATGAGTAGAGAGGAATGATGACCTCTCTTTTTCTAGAGGAGAACCCCTTTGTGATGAGGTGTGCCACGTAGAAGGATTTCCTGACTACTGTGGCAATATGATTATCAAAGGAGAGACTACTCTCCACCTGTGTCCCAAGGTCTCTTATCACACTTTCGGTGTTTAGTAGGCTACCGCCTATGTGGCAGTTCATGGGTATGGTGTTTTTCCTAAAGAGGGATGACACTGCACTTCTTGGCATTGAGCTTTAGGCCATGGCTTTCATCAGTCTCAGTGAGGCCTCTTTGTATAATGTACACATCGTTAGGAGAATCTATTATGGCTTCTAGTTTGCAGTCATCTCTCGAACTTCATTAGCCAGAGACAAGCTGTATTAGCCTGGACTTCTGAGAAGTAGATACCGAACAGGAGAAGACCCAGGACCGAGCCCTGTGGTACTTAGCTTGTCACTGGCCTGAAGTCAGATTTGGAGTCTGCTACTTACACTGTGTGGGTTCTGTCAGTGAGCCAGTTGGCCACCCATCTTGTGACATAGGGATTTAGGCCCAGTCCAGTGAGTTTATCTGTAATACCAGAGTGGTGACTGCTTCAAAGATGTCAGTCAGGTTTAAGAGGCATGATCTACCTTTTACAAACCCAACCTGAGTGGGGGTCCAGAGTTTGGTGCTTACCTATGTCTTTGTTTATAAGCTCCACGATGATGTGTTCCACGGCCTTGCAGACCAGGCTCATCAGGCTAATGGGGCGGTAGCTCCCAGGGTCAGTGGTGGCACCCGCATTGTGGTGTGTGATAACTGTCGCTGTGCGCCACTCCATAGGCACAAAGCCTGAAATGAGGCTATGGTTGAACATGGTACTTAGGTGGGGTGTCATATAGTTTGTGAAGAACGCAGCCTGGGATGTTGTCTGGTCCCATGGATGCTGTGTTCTCAGCTTTGGGGAGTGCGGTCTTTACTTATGCATCCATGATTACAGGGGCTTGGCAATCTTCTGGGATGGGGATGGGCCCTTTGGAGGGTGGGGGGGTAAAGTCTGCACTGAACCTGTCTGCCAGGATGTTTGCAAGATCAGTTGGTTCAGTAAATCTGGTGCCATTGTGCTGTAGCTCAAAGCAGATCTGAGCGTTGCCATTGAAATTCTTGACATAACTATAGAATGCTTTGTGGTTGTCTTTAGAATCCATGGCAATTTTGTTTTTGTAACTAGCTTTGGAGGATTTTGAGGGACCTCAGCTTCTCACTGAGGCTGACCAAGGAGTTCCTGCAATCATGGGATTTTACTCTTTTTTTGCAACAGTTTCTTCCTGCTGTTTAGGAGTTTAGAGTTTATGGCAGGGAATCACCAGATTGGGCTTCCTTTTTTTGGAGGATAGTGTGTTGGTTCTGTTGTGGATGACACAGTCCATGCTTTCGTGTATGTGCTTATACAGTACATTTGTATGTGATTCAGCAGTCGTGCCTCTATTTTCAATCTGTATGGGTGTCATGAAGTTAGCCACTTCTGTCTTAAGAAGCATGAAGTTGGCTTTGGATAAGTTTTTTTTACGGTGGTTTCCTTAATGGTGGGTGGAGGCAGGATATGGATGTCTAGGGTGATTAGCTTGTGGTCGGATCTGACCAGTGAGGAGTTACATGTGGCATGGAGCATCTGTTACCCATATTGGTAATGACCAGGTCCAGGATGTTGCTGCCCCTGGTAGGGGAATGGACAAGCTGATCCAGGGCGTTGGAATTGATGAATTCCAGAAAAAGTTGAGCAAATGAGTTAGTACACGAGTAGTTTTCCCAGTTGATGGTGAGGTAGTTGAAATCTCCCAATATTAGGGTATTGGGCTGTACCTTAATATTATCCGGTATAACGAGAATCATGGAGTGGGTGTCCTGGTGGGGTATGGTGGGGGATCTGTAACAAGCTACAACCTGAATTGCAGTCTTGCCCATGTTAATTTTACTTAGATAATTTCGGATGCATTATGTTGAGCAACTAGCCTGGAGGTGTGGATTTCCTTAATTAATATAGACATGCCTCCTCCTTTAGTGCTTCAGTCCAGGTTAGCTGGCCGAAAGGTGTGGTAAGAATTATAGCCTGGTAATACAGGGGTGCTCTCTCGAGCCTTAAACCAGGTCTCTGTCAGTGCACAGATGTCTACGTTCTCCATCTTAAGGAGTGCCTCGAGTGGGTGCATTTTGAGGTTTAGACGTCTAGCACTGAGTAGCATTACCCTTAGATTTTGCTTGTTTGTATCTACTATGGTGGTGCCTTTGACGTTTGAGCCTTGCCTAAAAAAGGCACTATAAGGGTGGCAAGAGCCTTGGCCAGTATCTGGAATCCCAGAAGCGACAGGTGCAGGCCATCTCTGGCAAAGCATCGTGGCCTGTTGATCATGTCGTCTACGGCAGACAGATAATGGATTCTCATAGAATGATACCAGAAGCTTAGCCAATTGTTTAAGTCGATCATTTTGTCCTTGTACTGTGGTATCATTCTGGACATTGGCAGGATGCTGCTCAGGGCTAGTATCATACCTGCCTGGGCCACATTGTCAGAGCTATTCCATGTCTCTGTTCATGTAGTCCAGGAAGGTACATCTCAAGTCATTCAGTCCAACATGGACAATGACAGAGTCATATTTGTACTTGTGGAGTGACCCAAGTGCATGCATTATATGGCAGATCCTGGGACCTGACAGGCAACTGACAGTAACTTTCTCCTTGTTTAGCCTGATGAGAGGGGACATCAGGCAGCTGACAGTAACTTTCTCCTTGTTTAGCCTGATGAGAGGGACATCATGCCTGATTATAGAGTCATCTATGAGTAGTGTGTTGGGTATGCTGTTTTGCCTTATGGGCTGAGGTTGAGTGGCGCACCGTGTTTGTGGGCTGTGTCATTTGGGTTGTGTTGGGGAGTGGAGGTTACTTGCGTTTCTGCTTTGGAGGTCTCTGGGCAGATTTTTATTGAGAGCCTCCATGGATGTATATTTGTGTTTTGTGCTACTATGTGTGGGTTTGGGTGGTGCAGGTTTTGATGGACTATGTGTTGAGTGTGGTACGGTGTCTACCTTCTCCTATTGACTGTCTAGTCCAGTCTTGGCTGGAGAGAGCTTGGCTTCCAGTTTGGCTACATAAGTGCATCTCTCACAGGTTATAATGTTGGGTATTAGGAGGAGAAGGGTTATCAGTGTACATGAGGTAATTGTTACATTGCCTCCAAGATGCCCAGATTCATCAGGTGGACAGGAGAAAACACCAGGAACTGACCCTTAGACATGCCTGGTTAGTTCTTATTAATTTAAGTAATAAAAACTGTTTTCCCTTGATAAGTGAGGAAAATTGAGTGCTGCAGTAATTTGTAGATTTAGTGCTTGTGACGAGTTTTGGACAAGTGCTGAGCACAAAGAAACAGTTTTGAGTGCTAAAACTAGAAAACTGGCTAGTTCTAAGGGAAAATCTGAAGAGCAGACTTTCTGGCACTGGGAATAGTTTAACTGTAGTTAATCGGCGCTGTGCGTAGCGCAAAACTGTACAAACACAGGTTTTTAAATGGAAAGATGAAAGGGACAAATAGCCCAAAATGGCCAATAAAACTACAGATTCTGAGCTGAAACCACTCCTCCAGCGACAGGCTGCTCAAAGCTCACCACTCTCACTGATGAACAGAGAAAAGCTTCCTTCTATCTTAGTAAGGTCTGGACAACAAAAACTACAAAACAGCCCAGAATTCAGCAAAATCTGAAAACCGGATTCTTCTGGTTACAGAAAGGCAGGAAACGAGTAGAGAGAGAGGATATCTTTTTTCAAAAATTAAAACAGATACAGTAATACAAACATTTGAAGCAGTAAAATGGCTCTCACACTTGAGTGTGTAGCCCACAACAGGTAAACAATTGAAAAACACTTAAAAACGATCAGTTAAAGTACAGGTAGTATCAGAAGTAAAAAAAACACTTCAGAATAAATAGCAAAGTTAATAAAAAAACACTCTGAATAGTGCAGTTAGTGAAAATAAGCAGTAAGAAACAAAAACAATATACTTAATCCACTTTTTCCAGTATCGCAGCAGGCATTAGGTCAGTCTCTCTGAAGCTTAGAGCAGCTTCAGCAAACAGGTATATCTGACTTAAAACTGACTATTAAAGGCAGAGAACAGAAACCAGCCCAATTATCCAATCAACAATAACAGTTTTGCAGGAATGCCCCTAGCCAGATTAAACCAGTCCAATTCTCTCTCTGCCACAAAGAAAACAAGACAGGCCTCTAGATAAAAGATTTCACTGCAAACTAAGGGTCACAACAGTAATAGATATTCAGCTCTATCACACAACAAAAAGGACAGTAAAAACAGTTTTTACTCAGAAAAGGGATAAGTAAAATTTACCTCTTTAATTACTGCTACCATTAGTATGTTGGTCATATAGTGCAGTTGTCTGTGTACTATTCAGCTTTAAAAAAAAAAAAACGCGTGATAAAGATCCAGAAAATTGTGTGAAGGGGTAAATCAAGACCAGAAATAGGGAGATTCCAAATCAGGCCTGAACAAAAGGCACCTTTTTCCTAAATACGGACAGTTAAGAGGTCTGCTGCCAATTCCACAACTCTGACAGTGATTAGTCACGTTGCAGAAAATGACAGACCTGACTGAATGAAGGTAAAATCTCAGAAATCAGAAATACTCAGTGTATTCCAACCAGAACAGAGTTACATGGTAATAAGGGATTGACCATGGCTGGGCAGAAAATGTCAACATGTGTTACATGTAAACTCCCATGTGCCAAAATGCCAGTCAAGGCTTAAAGCTGCTTCTTACATAGACCTAAAATACATGACATGCCACTCATTACGGGCACCGGCCAGTTACTAAGTGGCTGTTTATGTGTAAAGAATACTCTGTAGGATCTCCAACCCAGTTTTAGTCTTAGGATTAGGGTTTTATGTTTTGGAGAACTTAGATTATGTTTCTCATGGGAACTGTAAATATTGAAATATAACAATTTTGTCTATCTGCGATTTCACACTAATTTACCCAGGTGTACTTAGATAACACATTCAGAAAGGCAAATTACACAAATCAGTTATACTCAGTTGCTACAAGTAACTAACACCTTTTCTGCATGTGCGACTGTATTAAAATCATTTTATTCACTGTTGCATTCCAGCACCCAGGACAAAGTACAGGTATAACCAACTTCCTCATAAGACTACAAGCATAAACAAGTATCTATAGTTTCAATAATACCTTGGTTATGTACTAGAATAAAAAAGAAATGTATTTAATCAAAAAGTTTGACAAACATTTGAAAAGTTTCTGGTATATATTGTCATTGCAACAAAATGTAACAAAAATCAGACTGTATGCATTTATCTATATAGTACTACTATTAATTTAAAAAAAAAGAATTTTATACAGTACTGTGTATTTCTGTACTGCTGCCTTTTCCTTAGTTTGCACTTGCGTGCACACTGCTGAAATGCACACACTTAGTTA